>NW_007260476.1:771480-775618 GCF_000164805.1 Carlito syrichta
TTTTTTTTTTCTGTGTTTCAATTCTTCTCTCTCTCTCTCTCTCTCTCTCTATCTCTATCTCTATCCTTCTCTCTCTCCCCAGAGCTCACAGTACTATTATCCCTGAATCTTTACAGGGCCAGTCCCGTAAATAACTCAAGCTATTCCAATAAATTTAGAGACACAATTAGAAAAAGTAAGAGAATGTGATTAGTATTAGTGACAGGTTTTAAATAACATTTTTTCCAGGCTTCAGTGGGTTCTTTTTATGTTTATTGCTTGTAATCCAAGTTCTCGGGTTCATTTTGAATTTTGTGGCTGTTTTAATTTTTTTAAATGGGCTTTACTGAAATTAAGTGGGGGCTTAAACAGACATTGATTCTGCAAATTCATGGAAACTGTGGGACTAGTCATGAATACATTAACAGACCACAGACCTGAATGTGGTGGTCCTATGTCCTTGAATACCTTGTTGCTTCAAGATACTGTCGCCCTACTATTTCCTCTAAAACCTAAAACAGGAATTATCATTCCCCTGGCCTATCCTCCTGGCTGGTTTTCTGTTCTCCCTGGATATATCTTTAATCTTTGTTTTTTTAAATACGTACTGAGAACACACTACTGTGCCTGGGTAGACCTCATACCCAAGGTCCTCTGTGAAATCATTCTGGCCTCCAGTCTGCTTCTAGGGAGATTCACCAACTTCACCCAAGCCACTGAGAGGCTGCTACCAGGTGACAGACTCTGTCATCCTATCACCTATCAGGCACTCTTTGGCTTATTGCCCACACAGAATCTATAGGGAATCCATCCCCACTGCCAGCTCATCTGGACCATCTCTCCTCAAGCCTGTAGATCTTTTCTAAAGACTTAGACCCAGAATTTCGTTAGTCAGTAACATTTCCCACCTGGTTCTGGTCTGAGGCCTTTTAGCATATATCATGTACAGAAACATTGTAGAAGAAAATTTATCTCTTTTTTTTTTTTTTTTTTAAGTTGGAATCTCACTCTGTTGCCCAGGTTGGAATGCAGTGGCCCACTCACAGCCACTCCAGTGTCAACTTGCTAGGCTCCAGCGATCCTTCCGCCTCAGCCTTCCAAGTAGCTGGCACTACCACACCTGGCTCATTTTTGATTTATTGTAGAGACGAGGTCTCACCAAGTTGCCAGGGCTGGTCTCGAACACACAGGCTCAGGCAGCCCATTCTCCTTGGCCTCTCAGAGTTCTGGGATTACAGGCTGAGCCACTGAGCCCAGTCTCTTTTCTCAAGTTCAAATCAGTCCAGAATATTAAGTCTGATACCACCTTAGCAATAGAAACAAAACTGAGAAAATTTGCAGAAAGAGAGGCATGAATAAAAGCCACAACATAACTGAGAGGCTCACAGGGATAGACTTTATTTTTATTTCTTTCTTTTCTTTTTCTTTTAAGTTTTTTATTTTAAATATGTGGGGTACAATTCAGGGTTAGATATCCAAATGCTCATTATGCAGGTACCCTTGTTGATGAGGTGAGGCGAAGTAAGGTTATTTATTTATTTATTTGAGTCAAGGTCTCACTCTGTCACCTAGGCTGAAGTGTAGTGGCACAGTCATGGCTCACTGCAGCTTCGATCTCTTGGGATCAGGCAATTGTTTTGCCTTAACCTCCCAAGTAGCTGGAATTATAGGCGCACACCACTACGCCCAGCTATTTTTGTGTGTGTGTGTGGAGATGAGGTCTTGCTATGTTGCCCAGGCTGACTTTGACCTCCTGGACTCAAGCAATCCGCCCTCCTTGGCTTCCCATATAGTGCTTAGATTACAGCATGCGCCATGACACCTGGCCGGGATAGACTTTTTATTAGCCTCCATCACCCCTCCTAAACCCCAAGCTTGTTCAGGTAACTACCCTTCTTCAAGACAACCCTTAAGTCCTTAGGAACAGTGAAGCCCTCAAATGGGAGAGAGGCCTGGTGGCCAGCAACCAGCTCATGGAGGGGCGTATGAGCGAACAAGAGGAGGAGAGGGTCCTGGGGCATCCTGGGGAAGATTCCTCACGCTAAGGAGAAAATGAGACAAAGAGAGGATTTTTCTTTTCCTCTGGACATCACCATGCAAGGACGAGACCCAGAGCTTGTCAGTATCAGCCTACAGATAGAGTCAGGTCACAGGGCCACGCAGAGCCCAGGGAAATAGAACTGGAGTGCCTGGATTTGGCTGACCCTGAGCCCCCAGCTCTGAGCGCCAAGACAGTTTCTCACTGTTTCAGCCGGTTGAGTTTGATATCTGTTACCCGACACCAAAATCATGCTAAATGATACAGGGATAGAGAAGTGAGCGTCAAATGAACAAAAACATTTTCACTCCACAAACCACACACATACACACACACACACTGATGGCCCTTTTTAATACCCTTGTGGTTTCTTTGAATTTGTATAACTTATAGTGTATTTGTTTTGGACTGATTTTTGTCTTTGTGAAATGAAGACTCAAATTATGTGGGGTTTTTTTTCTTTATTTTTAATGTAGACCCCAGGACACAGCTAAATACACAAAAATAACAGTATCACTAAGAATAACCATTGCACTCAAGCCACTGGACTAAATATGGGAGTTAAGGAAAGAGGTGTAGAAAAAGATGAACAACTCAGTACTGGACGTGAGATTTTCTCATTCTGATTTTACTCCTGTGGAATCATGGAGAAAGAGCAGCTAATGTAATTCCATCTGACAGTAGCCTTGAGTGGAGGAGACATTTAACCTCTGCTTTTTTCTTTTTTTTTTTTTTTTGAGTTGGAGTCTCACTCTGTCACCCAGACTGGAGTGCAGTGGCACGCTCATGGCCACCGCAGCCTCGACCTGCTGGACTCTGGCGATCCTTCCGCCTCAACCTTCCAAGTAGCTGGAACTACATGTGTACGCTACCCTGCCCGGCTAATTATTTATTTATTTATTGTAGAGATGCGATCTCGCCAGGTTGCCCGGGCTGGTCTCGAACCCACGGGCTCAAGCAATCTACTTGCATCAGCCTCCCAAAGTGCTGGGATTACAGGCTGACCCACCAAGCCTGACCAGGATTATTATTATTTTTTTTTTGAGTTGGAGTCTCACTCTGTCGCCCAGACTGGAGTGCAGTGGCCGCTCCCTGCCACCGCAGCCTCGACCTGCTGGGCTCCGGCGATCCTTCCACCTCAGCCTTCCAAGTAGCCGGAATTACAGGCATGAGCTACCATGCCCGGCTGATTTTTTGATTTATTGTAGAGACGAGGTCTCGCTGCCCAGGCGGGTCTCAAACCCGCGGGCTCAGGCAATCCACTCACCTCAGCCTCCCAAAGGCGCGGGATTACAGGCTGAGTCACCGAGCCCGGCTGGATTTTTTTTTAAATAAAATAACTTGAAACATAAAAAGTACAGAAAATTACATAATAAATACATGCCTACCAATTATTTTTATAAATACTAAGTTTTTGCCATTTTTGCTTCAGATCTGGGTTTGTTTTTTTGTTGTTTTGTGGTTTTTTTTTTTGAGTCAGAGTCTCCCTCTGCTACCCAGGCTGGAGTGTATGGAGTGTAGTGGCACACTCATGGCCACTGCAGCCTCGACCTGCTGGGCTCAGGCAATCCTTCCGCCTCAGCCTTCCAAGTAGCTGGAACTACAGGTACGAGCCACCACGCCTGGCTAATTTTTTTGATGTATTGCAGAGATGAGATCTCGCCAAGTTTTCCAGGCTGGTCTTGAACCCTTGGGCTCAGGCAATTCTCTTGCCTCGGCCTCCCAAAGTACTGAGATTACAGGCATGAGCCACCGCACCCGGCTGACCAATATGTCTTCATGTGGCAATGACAGTATTTGATTGGTTAAAGTAGAACAGTAGCCTCAAAGTCCCTAGTTACTGGTCAATTGGTGATTTGTGATTGATTAAGCTGAAGTTTCATTTTCCTTGGATATATTTACTCTGAGTTGGGTTTGCTTATGTAGGAACCCAAGGCACTGGACTGTCTCAGCCTAGGGGCCTCCCAATTAATTATTTTAGCAGAAGAAATAATACAGAGATTCCCTATAACTTTTGCCCAGTTTTCCCCAATGGTAGCATCATGTAGAACTGTAGAACACGACGGGCTCGGTGGCTCAGCCTGTAATCCCACGCCTTTGGGAGGCTGAGGTGAGTGGATT
>NW_007260476.1:775944-777123 GCF_000164805.1 Carlito syrichta
CAGCCACTGCACTCCAGTCTGGGGGACCGAGTGAGACTCCAACTCAAAAAAAAAAAGAACTGTAGAACACTACCACAACCAACATATTGATACTGGAATAGTCAAGACACGGAACATTTTCATCACCACAAGGTTTCCTTATGTTGCCCTTTGATAGTCACATTGACATCTCTCCTACCATGACCTTTCCCTTAAACCCTGGAAATCACTCATCTGTTCTCCATTGCTGTACTAATGTCACTTCCTGAATGCTATTTAAATGGAATCATACAGTATGTAAACTTTTGGGACTTACTTTTTTCACTCAGCATAACTCTCTGGGGATGTATCCAAGCTGTTGTGTGTATTAGTAATCCATTTTTTTGTTGTTGGTGAAGAGTATTCCATGGTATGAATGGACCACAGTTTGTTCAATCATTGCAGGGCAGCTAGTTTATTTCCCATTTTTGGCTATTCTTAATAAGCATTGTTACTCTTGCTATAACCATTCACATACAGATTTTTGTGTGAACATAAGCCCAGAAATGCAATTGCTAGGCTGCAGTAGTTTTGTGTTTATCTATTTATTGATTTGAGTCACAATCTCACTGTGTCACCCAGGCTGGAGTACAGTGGCACGCTCACAGCTACCGTGGCCTCAACCTGCTGAGCTCAGGTGATCCTTCTGCCTCAGCCTTCCATGTAGCTGGAATTACAGGCATGTGCCACCACGCCCAGCTAATTTTTCTTGATTTATTATAGAGATGAGGTCTTGCCAAATTTCCCAGGCTGGTCTCGAACCTGTGGACTCAGGCAATCCTCTCACCTCAGCCTCCCAAAGAACTGGGATTATAGGTGTGAGCCACTGCGCCTAGCCATGTTTAATTTTTTAAGACATTGCCAAACTGTTTTCCAGAGGACTATACCATATTAGATTTCCACCAACAGTGGATGAGTGACCAAGTTTCTCTGCATCGTCACCAGCATCTTGTCAATATTTTTTAGGTTAGCCACTCTAACAAGGTGTTTGGTGATATCTCATTGTGCTTTTAGTTTGTATTTCCCCAATAGCTAATGATATTGAACATCTTTTTTTAAACTTTAAAACTTTTTGTTTTAAATATGTGGGGTACAATTCAGGGTTAGGTATACAAATGTTCTTTATGCAGGTACCCTTGTTGATGAGGTGTGCTCCCCCCA
>NW_007260476.1:777143-822900 GCF_000164805.1 Carlito syrichta
GTGATAGATCGCTGAGTATGATAGACTCTAAATCTATCCAAGTTGCTGCGAAGTCCATATGTTTGTCCTTCTTTATGGCTGCATAATACTCCATTTTTATATGTACCACATAATTTTTATCAAGTCCAGTTTCGGTGGGCAGCACGGCTGGTTCCATGTCTTTGCTATTGTGAATAGTGCTGCAATAAACATGTATGTTTAGGTATCTTTTTGGTAGAATGATTTGAGCTCCTCCAGGTATACTCCCAATAAGGGGATAGCTGGGTCATATGGGAGGTCAATTTCTAGTTCTTTCAGAAGTTGCCACACCGTTTTCCAAAGAGGTTGCACTAGTTTGCATTCTCTCCATCAGTGTAGAAGCGTACCTTTTTCTCCACATCCTCGCCAGCATCTGTTGTTGTTTGTTTTATTAATGATGGTCATTCTTACCAGGGTTAGGTGGTATCTCAATGTGGTTTTGGTTTGCATTTCTCTGATGATTAGTGAGGCTGAGCACTTTTCCATGTGTCTGTTGGCTGCTCGTATATCTTCTTTTGAGAAGTGTCTATTCATGTCTTTTGCCCACTTTTGAATGCGGCTGTTTGTTTTCTTCCTTGAACAACTTTTTAAATGTTTACTTGCCAACAGTATATCCTCTTCTATAAAATGCCTCCTCATGTCTTTTGCCAATACTTAATTTTTTTATTTAAAAAAAGTTTTTTAATAGAATCTAGGCCTTACTATGTTACCCAGACTTGTCTTGAATTTCTTGGTTCAAGTGAGCCTCTCACCTAAGCCTCTCAAAGTGCTGGGATTACAGGCATGATCCACCATGCCGGGGCTATACTCTAAGTGGTTTGTTTGTTATACTGTTGCATTTTGGGAGCTCTTTGAATATTCTATATAATAATCCTTTGTCAGATATGTGGTTTGCAAATATTTTCTCCCATTCTATAGCTTTTCTTTTCATCCTCTTTTTTTTTGTTTTTGGAAAATACATATTCTGCGAATTGCTTATCTGTGTAAGAGCAGGCTGCCCTTGCTTCATCTGTCATAAATGTGATTAAACTTTAGCCATGCTGGGCCATATGGGTGCTCCACTATTTTTTAGTATAGCTTTATAATTCCTACTGAGTGCATGCTGTAATACTTATTTCTCACAGAATACCTTTGTGCATAATCTACTCTTTCTGCTGCTTTTCATTATAAGGATCATAACTAGTCTTTTGCACATGTTATGAAAGTTTATGTCCTTTTGATCCACGTTGCTTAAATGAGTACTCCACAATTATTCATGGGAAATCATTATTATTTCAACTGATTGCATGGTCTTTTCATCCTCTTAACTGAGTCTTTCATAGAGGAAAAGTTATTCGTTTTATTAAGTCTAATTTGTCAATTTTTCCTTTTAGGCGTTGTACTTTTTTTCACAATTTGAAAACAAAGTTTAAGCCGGGCTCGGTGGCTCAGCCTGTAATCCCGTGCCTTTGGGAGGCTGAGATGAGTGGATTGCCTGAGCCCGCGGGTTCAAGACCCGCCTGGGCATCTCTACAATAAGTCAAAAAAAATTAGCTGGGCGTGGTAGCGTGCACCTGTAATTCCAGCTACTTGGAAGGCTGAGGCAGAAGGATCGCCAGAGCCCAGCATGTCAAGGCTGCGGTGGCTGGGAGCGGCTACTGCACTCCAGTCTGGGCAACAGAGTACGACTCCAACTCAAAAAGAAAAAGAAAAAGAAAACAAAGTTTATTAGAGAAAGAAGAGAGGAAAGAAAGGGTGGGCAAAAATTTTGTGCCAGAAAGGCCTGGCATGGCAAGTCTCCCTCTCTCTCCAAAAGGAAAGACTGACTAGTGTCAAATTTTATGTTTATTTTATTTTATTTTATTTTATTTTATTTTATTTTTGAGTTGGTGTCTCACTCTATCACAGGTTGGAGTGCAGTGGCACGCTCATGGCCACCGCAGCCGCGACCTTCTGGGCTCAGGCGATCTTTCACCTCAGCCTTCCAAGTAGCTGGAACTACAGGCACACACCACCACACCCAGCTAATTTTTATTTATTTATTTATTGTAAAGATGAGGTCTCACCAAGTTGCCCAGGCAGGTCTCAAACCTGTGGCCTAAGGTAATCCTCTCACCTAGGCCCCCCCAAAGTGCTGGGATTATAGGCGTGAGCCACCATGCCTGGCCCTGGCATCAAATTTTAAAACTCTGTCTAGTCCTGGATCCTGAAGACTTTCTCCTATATTTTCTTCAAAAAGTTTTAGAGCTTTATGTTTAACATTGATGTCCATGCATCATTTTAGGTCAATTTTTTAAAAGGTTTGAAACTTAAGTTTGGAATCCATATTTTCACCTGTAGATGGCTGTCCAAGTACTCCAACACTGTTTGTTGAAAAGACTATACAAAGTCAGCCTTCTGAATTCTCAGGCTTCAGATCCTTGGATTCAACCAAACAAGGAGCGAAAATTCAGTATTTGAGGGATGTGAAACCCATGGGTACAGAATGCCAACTTTTTATATCTGTCAAATCCGCAAGGCAAACCATGGGACTTGTGCATCTGCGGATTTTGGTATCCCGGGGAGGTCCTGATACCAGTTTCCCTTGGATACCGAGGGATGATTGTGTTTCCTCCTATGAATTGTTTTTTACCTTTGTCAGATATTAGTTTGGCATATTTGTGTGGGTTTATTTTGGGGTTTTTATTCTGTCCTATTGATCTGTATGTCTGTTTCTCCTAATGCCACCCAGCCTTGATCACTATAAGACTGGAAATCAGGCAGATTGATTTCTTCCCCAATTCTTTTTTGATTCTTTCCCCAGTTATTTCAAAATATGAATTTTAAGGAGTCACGAACATTCAGACCATAGCACTACTCAATGTTTACTGGCATGGGTAGAGGGAAGAATCATGTTTTAGCTATGTTAGTTTCTTTCTCTTTCCATATGCATTTTAGAATAATCTTGCCTATATCTACAAAAACCCTGCTGGGATTTTGATAGGATTTTTTTTTTTTTTTTTGAGTTGGAGTCTCACTCTGTCGCCCAGACTGGAGTGCAGTGGCCGCTCCTGGCCACCGCAGCCTCGACCTGCTGGGCTCCGGCGATCCTTCCGCCTCAGCCTTCCAAGTGGCTGGAACTACAGGCATGCGCTACCACGCACGGTTGATTTTTTTATTTATTGTAGAGATGAGTTCTTGCTGCCCAGGCGGGTCTCGAACCCGCGAACTCAGGCAATCCACTCACCTCAGCCTCCCAAAGGTGCAGGATTACAGGCTGAGCCACCAAGCCTGGGGATAGGATGTTTTTAAGTAAGAGTCTCACTTTGTCACCCAGGCTAGAGTTCAGTGGCACCGCTCACAGCCACCACAGCCTGGCTATACTGGGCTCAGGCAATCCTTCCATCTCAACCTTCCAAGTAGTTAGAGCCACAGGTGCATGCCACATGCCCAGCTAATTATTTGATTTGTTGTAGAGATGATGTCTTGCCAAGTTGCCCAGACTGGTCTCGAACCTTTGGGCTCAGACAGTCCTCTGGCCTCAGCCTCCCAAAGTGCTGGAATTACAGGCGTGAGCCACTGTACCCGGCTAATAGGATTTGTTTTTATTTGATTTATACACAGTTTTAGTCAAACTATGTATACATTTGGGGAAAATTAACATTATCATTAATGTTGAGTGTTCCAGTCCCTGAACTCAATGTGACTCTAAATTTATTTAGGCCTACTCTGATTTCTTTGATCAGTATTGTGTAGTTTTTAGCATATGAGTCCTACATATGCTTTGTCAAATTTGCACCTCAATATTTTATTTTTTAAAGTTCTTGTGAATGTATTGTATTTTAAATCCCAGTGATCATATATTCGTTGCTAGTATATAGAAATACAGTCGGTATTAGTAAGTTGATCACATACTCTGTGTTCTTGCTGAACTCACATTAATACTAGGAGTGTTTCTTGTTGTTTCCTCCTTGATTTATTTACGTAGACAATTATGTTATCATAAGAATACATTTTAATATGTTATATTTTCACTTTAGTTAGTATTAAGGTATTTTTTAAAATTCCCTCTGAGACTTTCTTTTCAAATCATGGATTATTTAGAAGTGTGTTGCTTAGTTTCCAAATGTTTGTAGATTTTAATGTTATCTTTCTATTTTTGGGATCTAGTTTCATTCCATTGTAGACAGAAAATACACACTGTATGATTTCTGTTTTATATTTTTTGAGGTCTGTTTTGTGACCCAGACTACAATCTATTTTGGTAAATGTTCCATGGGCACTTGGAAAGAATGTGTTTTCTGGTGTTTTTAGGTGGAATGTTCTATAAATATCAATTAGATCCTGTTGATTATGGTGTTGTTTAGTTTTCATCATTGCTGATTTTCTGTTTAAGTAGTCTATCAATTATTGAGAAGAAGATTGTCCAAATTCTCAACTATAATTAGGGATTTATCTATTTTTTCTTTTAATTCTAATAATTTTTACCTTGCATATTTTTTAACTCTATTGTTTGTGCATACACATTTATTATTGCTATATCTTCTTGATGGATAGGAACTTTTTATCATTATATAATATCCTTCTTTGGTGAATTTCTTTGCTCTGAGGTCTACTGAATCTGGTACTGCTATAACCACTCCTGCTTTTCTTTGACTAATGTTTGCACAATATATCTTTTTTTTAACTTCCAATACCTTTATCAATCTATTTGAAATACTTTTTTTGTATATAGTGATTGGGTCATGTTTCTTAATTTCTGTCTTTTAATTGGTATACTTAGACCATTTATTGACATTTAGGTTGTAAATCTTGCATTGCTATTGTTTTCTGTTTACTTACTCTCTCTCTCTCTGTTTTTTCCTCTATTTTCTTTTATTGCCTTCTTATGGGTTACTTGAACATGTTTAGAGTTCCATTTTGATTTATTTATATTTCTGAGAATATCTCTCTGTAATAACTTTTTTGGTTTTTAGTAGGTATAAGATTATATACATTATTTATCACAGGCTACCGGTGGTGTCATTACCAATCGTAGTAGAGAAGTTTTACCTCCCTTTAAATCCATTTATATTTCCTATTTATAATATTATTATGTTAAATATTTTCTTTACTTACATTGAAAACCACATCAGACAGTGTCATCATTTTTGTTTCAACTGAATAGCATAGTTACAAAACTCAAAAGGAAAGCCTATTGTATTTACCCATAATATTGTTTACTATGTTTTTTCTTACCGCCTGAAGTTTCAAGGTCTCTCTCTCTCTCTCTCTCTCTATATATATATATATATATATATATCCAGATATATATATATCTGTCTCTCAATCATTTTCTCTGTTTAGAAAAACTTCTTTAGTCATTTATTTAGAGCTGGTCTGCTGGCAATTGACTCACTAGTTTTCCTACATCTGAGAATGTCTTGATTTCTCCCTTTATTTCTGAAGGATATTTTTTGCTAGATATAGGATTCTGAATTGACAATTCTATTATTTCAGCACTTGAAAAATACTGCATTGCTTCCTTCTGGCCTCCATGGTTTCTGATAAAAAATATTCTGCCATTGGAATTATTTATACTCACCAGGCATGGTGGCTCATGCCTATAATTGCAGCACTTTGGGAGGCCGAGGTAAGAGGATTGCCTGAGCCCACAGGTTTGAGACCAGCCTGGGCAGCTTGGCGAGACTTCATCTCTACAATAGATCAAAAAATCAGCCAAGCATGGTGGCATGTGCCTGTAGTTCCAGCTACTTGGAAGGTTGAGGCAGAAGGATCACCTGAGCCTAGCAAGTTGAGGCTGTGGTGACCGTGAGTGTGCCACTACAACAGAGTGAGACTCAAACTCAAAAAAAAAAAAGAAGAAGAATTATATATTTTCTGTAAATAAGGTGCCATTTTTCTCCATCTGCTTTCAAGATTTGTGTGTGTGTGTTTGTGTCTTTAGTCTTCAGGAGGTTAATATTGATGTATCTTGGCATGAATTTTGGGGGGCTTATTCTGTTTGGAGTTCTATTGGCTTCTTAAATCAGCGTGTTTGTATTTCTTGCCAAATTTGGGGAGTTTTCAGCCATTATTTATTCAAATATTTTTCAGCCCTGCCCTCTTTCTCTTCTCCTCCCAGTATTCCTAGGACATGCATGTAGCATCTTTCATTATAATTTCACAAGGTCCTGAGGAATTCATTTGTTTTTAGTGTGTTTTCTTTTTGTTGTTCAGATTTGGTAATATCTATGTTTTATCTTCCACTTCACTGGTTCTTCCTTCTGTCCTTTTCATTCTACTGTTAATCCATGCAATTGAGTTTTAAAATTTCAACTATTGTCTTTTCCAGTTCTAAAGCTTTCATTTGACTCTTTTTATGTTTTCTTTTCTTTTTTTTTTGAGTCTCTGTCACCCAGACTGGAGTGCAGTGGCACGCTCCTGGCCACCACAGCCTCAACCTGCTGGGCTCCAGCGATCCTTCTGCCTCAGTCTTCCAAGTAGCTGAAACTATAGGCACGCGCTACCACGCCCGGCTAATTTTTTGATTTATTGTAGAGATGAAGTCTCACCAAGTTGCCCAGGCGGGTCTTGAACCCGCGGGCTCAGGCAATCCACTCACCTCAGCCTCCCAAAGCGTGGGATTACAGGCTGAGTCACCAAGCCCGGCTTGTGTTTTCTAATGGTTTGAAAAAATATATATCTTTACAGGGGGTTTCTACTTTTTATTTGTATCAAGTGTGTTAATAAGTGCTCATTGAAACTTTTTTTTTTTTTTTTTTTTTAAGTTGGAGTCTCACTCTGTCGCCCAGACTGGAGTGCAGTGGCTGCTCCCGGCCACCGCAGCCTCGACCTACTGGACTCCGGCAATCCTTCCGCCTCAGCCTTCCAAGTAACTGGAACTACAGGCATGCGCTACCATGCCTGGCTAGTTTTTGATTTATTGTAGAGATGAGGTCTTGCCAAGTTGCCCAGGCGGGTCTCGAACCCGTGGGCTCAGGCAATCCACTCACCTCAGCCTCCCAAAGGCGCAGGATTACAGACTGAGCCACCGAGCCTGGCAAAACTTTTTTTTTTTTTGAGTAGGAGTCTCACTCTGTTGCCCAGACTGCAGTGCAGTGGCACCCTCACAGCTGCCGCAGCCTCAACCTGCTGGGCTCAAGTGATCCTTCCGCCTCAGCCCTCCGAGTAGCTGGAACTACAGGCACGAGCTACCACGCCCAGCTAATTCTTTGATTTATTGTAGAGATGAGGTCTCCCCAAGTTGCCCAGGCTGGTCTCGAACCCCTGAGCACAGGCAATCCTCTCGCCTCAGCCTCCCAAAGTGCTGGGATTGAGCGACCATGCCCGACCTCATTGAAACATTTTTATCACGATGTCTTCAAATCTTTGTCAGATAATTTTAACATCTCTGTTATCTCAGTGTTGACATCCATTGATTGTCTTCTTTCACTCAGTTTAGGGTAATTCTGGTCCTAGATATGAGTAGCTTTTTATTAAACCTTGGACATTGTCATGTTATGAGATTTTGGATCATATTTAAACATTTTTTATTTGTTTGTTTTATTTTGTAGCTGGCTTCCTATGATACTGCTCTGGCAGAAAAAGGAGAAGGTGCAGTCTCATCACCTCTAGTTGATAATAGCAGTTCAAGTTTAACTTTGCCTCTGTTGGTACATGGAGGTGGGGGGATCCTTGTTATTGCTAGTTAGGAGTGAGAATTCAAGCCAGGCTCGGTGGCTCAGCCTATAATCTCGCGCCTTTGGAAGGCTGAGATGAGTGGATTGCCTGAGCCCCCAGGTTTGAGACCCACCTGGACAGCGAGACCTCATCTCTACAGTAAATCAAAAAATCAGCCAGGCATGGTAGCGCATGCCTGTAGTTCCAGCTACTTGGAAGGTTGAGGCGGAAGGATCGCTGGAGCCCAGCGGGTCGAGGCTGTAGTGGCCGGGAGTGGCCACTGCACTCCAGTCTGGGCGACAGAGTGAGACTCCAACTCAAAAAAAAAAAAAAAGGAGTGAGAATTCTGGCTCTCCATGTAGTCTCCACTGACACTTCACGAAATGGGGCTAATTACCAGCTGGCTGGTATGCAAGTCCAAACTCCTTACTTAGCCTTCTCTTCATACCATCCCATGAGGGTGCTGGGTCATATTTTTATAGCCTTGTGAGGGTAGAAGTATAAGTTCTCTATTTGTATTAGTCAATTCAGGCTGCCATAACAAAAATACCATAAACAAGGTGACTTATATACAGCAAACATTTATTTGTCATAGTTCAGGAGGCTGGGAAGTCCAAATCAAGGCACTATCAGATCCTGTGTCTGGTGAGGACCCGTTCCTCATAGACAGTTCTTTTTCTTTCTTTCTTTCTTTTTTTTTTTTTTTTGAGTTGCAATCTCACTCTGTCGCCCAGACCAGAGTGCAGTGGTGGCTCCCGGCCACCGCAGCCTCGACCTGCTGGGCTGGGCTCCGGTAATCCTTCCGCCTCAGCCTTCCAAGTAGCTGGAACTACAGGTGCACGCTACCACGCCCGGCTAATTTTTGGTTTATTGTAGAGATGAGGTCTCGCCAAGCTGCCCAACGGGTCTTGAACCCGCAGGCTCAGGCAATCCACTCACCTCAACCTCCCAAAGGCACGGGATTACAGGCTGAGCCACCGAGTCCGGCTTGACAGTTCCTTTTCAATATGTCCTCACATGGTGGAAGAGCAAAGGCAGCTCTCTGATATCTCTTTTATGAGGGCACTAATGCCATTCATAAAGACCCCATCCTCATGATCTAATCACCTCCTAAAGGCCCCACCTCTTAATGCCATCTCCTTGAGGGTTATTTTCAAAATATGAATTTTAAGGAGTCACGAACATTCTGACCATAACACTACTCAATGTTTGCTGGTATGGGTGGAGGAAGGAATCATGTTTTTATTATGTACAGTTTGGCTGGAGTGTAACAGTTATTGTCTACAAGTATTTTGTATTGCTACCTTTTTGGCACTTTGGTTAGCATAAGAAGGCTTGTTAAGCATTTTTTAAATATGCATCTGTTGGCATTTCTGGGTAGCCAACTTCTTCAATTTCAAGTCTGGAAAACATGTAAGACAGAAAGAAGACCCAGGGAACTCGCTATCATGTTATTCCTTAGGCCCCAGAATTTCTATTAATAAATATACCTTTTTGCCGGGCTCGGTGGCTCAGCCTGTAATCCCGCGCCTTTGGGAGGCTGAAATGAGTGGATTGCCTGAGCCCGTGGGTTCGAGACCCACCTGGGTAACTTTTCGAGACCTCATCTCTACAATAAATAAAAAACTAGCCGGGCGTGGTAGCGCACGCCTATAGTTCCAGCTACTTGGAAGGCTGAGGTGGAAGGATCGCCAGAGCCCAGCAGGTCGTGACTGCAGTGGCCGGGAGTGTGTCCCTACACTTCAGCCTGGGTGACAGAGTGAGACTCCAACTCAAAGAAAAAAAAATACACAGATTTTTTTTAGTTGTACTTAGCAAGAATAGAAAAAAATTACTTGTATGTCGCCTTCCCATAACTCCAAGATTGTTGATGATGATGATGATGATTTGAATTGGAGTCTCACTCTGTTGCCCAGGCTGGTGTGCAGCACGCTTACAGCCACCACAGCCTTGACCTGTTGAACCCAGGCGATCTTTCTGCCTTATCCTTCCAAGTAGCTGGAACTACAGGTGTGAGCCACCACACCCGGCCAATTTTTTTGGTTTATAGTTGAGATGAGGTCTCACCAAGTTGTCCAGGCTGATCTCAAATGCCTGGTCTTAGGCAATCCTCTTGCCTCTGCCTCCCAAAGTACTGGGATTATAGGCTTGAGCCACCACTCCCAGTCCCTAAGATTATTTTGAAGGAAATAAAATTTTATAATTGCTGTTAAAGACTTCTATGTCAATTTTTGCCAGTCTCATGGGTTCTCTCTTCTATCCTGTTGTATTCATTATCCATGTTTTTTAAATTTTCATTGCATATATATCTTGTGTTATATACGGTGAGTTTTTTGTGGATTGAAAATTTACACATCAGCTGGGCTCAGTGGCTCAGCCCATAATCCCGCACCTTTGGGAGGCTGAGGTGAGTGGATTGCCTGAGCCCGTGGGTTAGAGACCCACCTGGGCAGCGAGACCTCTTCTCTACAATAAATAAAAAAATCAGCCGGGCATGGTAGCACATGCTTGTAATTCTGGCTACTTGAATACAGAGTGAGACTCCAACTCAAAAAAAAAAAAAAAAAAAAATTTTACGCATCACATCTTATATGAAAAATTAATACAAAATAGACCATTGGCTTAAATGTAAAACATAAAACTTTCTTTGAGTTGGAGTCTCACTGTCATCCAGGCTGGAGTGCAGTGGCATGCTCACAGACACCACAGACTTGATCTGCTGGACTCAGGCAATCCTTCTACCTCAGCCTCTTGTGTAGCTGGGACTACAGGCATACAACACTATGCCCAGCTAATTTTTTTATTTACTGTAGAAAGGAGGTCTCCCCAAGTTGCCCAGAATGGTCGCAAACCCCTGGTCTCAGGCAGTCCTCACCTTTGCCCTCCAAAGTGCTGCAATTACAGGCGTGAGCCACCATGCCTGGCCTATAAAACATTTTAAAGAAACATTAGGCTGTGTGTGGTGCCTTATGCCTGTAATCCCAGCAATTTAGGAGGCCAAGGTGAGAGGATCACTTGAGGCCAGGAGTTCAAGATCAACCAGGGCAACATAGAGAGACCTCAAAACTATTTTGAGGGGGAAAAAACATAGAGAGATAGATAGACAGACTAAAGTACTCTTAGATGTGATACAAATAGCAATAATCCATATAAGAAAAAAATTTTCTCTGTGAAAGACATCTTTAAGAGAATAAAAAGAAAAAAGAGAAAGTATTTGCAAATCATATAACTGACAAAAGACTTCTTTTTTTTTTTTTTTTTTTTGAGTTGGAGTCTCACTGTGTCGCCCAGACTGGAGTGCAGTGGCTGCTCCTGGCCACCGCGGCCTCAACCTGCTGGGCTGCGGCGATCCTTCCGCCTCTGCCTTCCAAGTAGCTGGAACTACAGGCGCGCGCTACCATGCCCAGCTAATTTTTTTCTATTTATTGTAGAGATGAGGTCTCACCAAGTTGCCTGCTGGGCTCCAGTGATCCTTCCGCCTCAGCCTTCCAAGTAGCTGGAACTACAGGCGTGCGCTACCATGCCCGGCTAATTTTTTTTGATTTATTGTAGAGATGAGGTCTCACCAAGTTGCCCAGGCAGGTCTCGAACCCGCGGGCTCAGGCAATCCACTCACCTCAGCCTCCCAAAGTGCTGGGATTACAGGCTGAGCCACCGAACCTGGCTTGACAAAAGACTTCTATATAGACATATACAGAACTCCCAAAATTCAAAAGTAAGAAAACAATAAGTTATTTGTTTGTTTGTTTGTTTGTTTATTTATTTGGGGTAGGAGTCTTACTCTGTCACCCAGGCTGGAGTGCAGTGGCATGCTCACAGTCACCATAGTATCAGGTGATCCTTCTGCTTCAGCCTTCCAAGTAGCTGGAACTTCAGGCATGTGGCACCATGCCCAGCTTATTTTTTGATTTATTGTAGAGACAAGGTCTTGCCAAGTTGCCCAGACTGGTCAGGGAATCCTCTCACTTCGGCCTCCCAAAGTGCTGGGATCACAGGCATGAGCCACTGCAGCCAGTTCAACTGGAACTCTTTTTCTGTTTGTTTGAATTGGACTCTCACTCTGTCACCCAGTGGTATGCTCACTGTCACTGCGGCCACGACTTGCTGGACTTAGGTGATCCTTCTGCCTCAGCCTTCCAGGTAGTTGGAACAACAAACATGCACCACCATGCCCAGCTTACTTTTTGATTTATTGTAGAGACAAGGTCTCACCAAGTTGTCCAGGCTGGTCTCAAACTCCCGGGCTCAGACAATCCTCTCACCTCAGCCTCCCAAAGTGCTGGGATTGCAGGAGTGAGCCACTGTGCCCGGCTACAACTGGAACTCTTACACAGTCACCATGGAAAACAGCCTGGCTGTTTCTTACAAAGTTAAACAATGCTTACTTACCCTATGACTTAATAATCCCACTTCTACATTTTTACCCAAGTGAAATGAGAACCTATGTTCACACCAAAATGTGTATGCACATGTTCATAGCAGCTTTGTTTGTAATTGTCAAAAACCGAACACAACCTAAGTGGTTCTCAGGAAACTATGACCTATGGCAAAATGTAATATTAATTAAAAATTTTTAAATGACTATTAATACACATAAAGACTTAGATGGATCTCAAGGGCATTATGTTGAATAAACTTAGTCTTAAAAGGTTACATTCTATATAATTCCACTTATATGACACTCTAGAAAAGGCTACAGTGACAGATTGCAGATCAGTGATTGCCAGAGATAAAGAGATCTTGGGGAATGGGATGAGCTTTGACTATAAAGATGCAGGGCAAGGAAATTCGACATGTGATGAAACTGTTCTGTATCTCAGTTGTGGTGGTAGTTACACAACTGTCTGCATTTGTCAAAACCCATAGAACTGTACACCAAAAAATAAATTTTACCATAAATGACTAAAAAGGAAAGAAAAATTTTACATGAATGTTGTCATATTGTATTCATCCTTCTTCAACTTTTTTTCTTATTCTTAGGTCTGTTAGTGTCTTTAAACTTTTGAATAAATAGAAGAATGTTTTCTAAGTGGAGGGACTACTAGAAACAGGGGTTTAGAATTGATATGACCCTAGGGTCATCTGTGCCTCAGATCCTAAAAGAAAAATATCATTAAATGAAGTAGGTTTTACATATCCTCTGGGGAACACTGCTCTGACATAAAGGTTGACAGAGGTTATGCATTACTAGCCATTGACTCTCATACTCAAGACTGTTATTCCAGCTATAAGGTATTATATAGTAATCAAACCTTTTGAGACAGAAGATAGCTAGAGAAAGCCTAGGTAGACAGACAGGGCTGGTCCTCCAGTAACAATGTAGCAAACTTCCCGTAGCAAACTTCCCGCAGGCCTCTCAGGCTGATACACTTACATTGGTAAAAAAGCTCCCTGAGATCCTGTCAAGCTAGAGCTTAAATACTCACTGCTGGGATAGAAAAGTGACCAATCAGCTCGCTGCCAAGTACCAACCAATCAGCTCACGGCTAGTGCTAGCCTGTCGACCCAGTCTTAGGGCTATGTAAGCACCAGGTTTCAGCTCCAAATCGGCAACCCCATTTGGATCCCTCCTACTGTAGTAGCTTTTCTGTCCTCTTAATAAATTCTGCTTTCTCACTTTGCGGCTTCATTCTTCATGTCCTTCATTCTTCCTGGGCATGAGACAAGAACCTCGACCTGAAGAGCTGCAGAAGATCATTGGAGCCAAAGAGCCGTACACCCCAGGGACAGATTTCCCAGTTAACTGAGCCGACTGAACTGGGAGAGTTGCTGGAAGAAGGTAAGACTTCGAAGCTGAGACACTTCAGGGGTTAGGCTTGCCAACCCACCGAACCAGCAACAATCTCAGGGCTTGACTTGTCAGCCCATTAGAGCCAACACTTTCAGGGCTAGGCTTACCAGCCCCTCTAGCTGACCTTCTCTGGGGCTCAACTGACTGACCCATTGAGCTGACACTCTCAAAGCCTAGGCTGACCTGAAAAATCGTATCACTTTGAAGCGTTCAATTATCCATTCAACTGTCTGGCATATCTCAGGAACTTATCTAGGAGCCCTAGATACGGCTTAGCTATATATTCAGTGGAATGGTCAATGAGAGAGAGACAACGAGGGACCAGTTCATAGTCAATGTGGGTGAAAGATGAGGATGCCAAATAAGTACCCACGTATAACATCATCTAATTCTGTTTGAAAAATAAAACTGGGGGCCTTTCTTCTGCTTCCATTGGTCTGTCAGTGCATGTAAATGAAGAGGAAACCACAAAGACTCAGTCATACTTAATGCTCAAACATGTATCCTCTAAAGTCTTCATTTCTCATTTAACAAAACACAAAATGAAGGCATCCGAAAGTGAAGGACTTTGTGGTTCAGTAAATGTAAAGATATAAAGCTTCCCCAGTGATGAGTAAGCATGCATTTAGAATCTGACTTTTTTTTTTTAAGTGGTAACAGCCTAGCTTTGAGAAATGTGTGTAGCACATTTTCCCACACTTCTTCTAAAGAAACAACAAAAGAAATAAATATTCTAGAAGATGATTTTAGAGAATGAACATAATTCCTACCCATTAATTACCAGATGATTTGGTGCCAGGAATGTTCATTTAAAAACAGTTAACCCAGTCGGGCTCAGTGGCTCAGCCTGTAATCTTTGGGAGGCTGAGGTGAGTGGATTGCCTGAGCCCGCGGGTTTGAGACCCACCTGCGCAGTGAGACTTCATCTCTACAATAAATCAAAAAATCAGCCGGGCATGGTAGCACATGCCTGTAATTCCAGCTACTTGGAAGGCTGAGGCGGAAGGATCGCCGGAGCCCAGCAGGTCGAGGCTGCGGTGGCCGGGAGCGGCCACTGCACTCCAGTTTGGGCGACAGAGTGAGACTCCAACTCAAAACAAAAAACAAACAAACAAACAAAACAGTTAACCCAGAGGTTAAGTGACAAGGGAAATTATTGTGATAAAACTCTAAGGGTCCATTAATATAAACTTACATGTATGTGGAAAACCATAAATATGGAATAAAATATACCCAGTCAATACTGCTATAAACAATGTTACATTTATTAGAAATATATTTATTAAAGATGAAACAGGAATTTGTTATATGCTAGAGAAGCTCAATCGGAAAGGTTTTATTCAACTTTAAATAGGAAATGGGGAAATTTATTTTAGCACTTTAACTTCTATTGTTGAAACTCTTACTAAAATATGTATATAAACTTTCCTGACTTTCTAAGCAGAAGAATTATCACAATTGAGTTAACCCTTGAAGACTGAGGTATCTAAACATCCATGATAATGATCAACTATAGAAGATGCCAATGTTGAAGACCAGTATTCAGAACTCAGAAAAAACTTAGAAAATCCTTTTGGAGAGAGAACATTTCTGACGTAAACTCAAAAACATTGTTCGGAGTCTCTCTTTTCACCAGGCTGGAGGGTTCAACAAAATTTTAGCGAAAGATAACTTCCACTTAATTGATTCTGGCCAACTGAGATTTTCATGTCTTAGGGGAAAAATGCTCATGAGCATAGATATTGAATAATGTAGTGGATCTCAATGAGTATTTCCAAAATGCTATTTAATTATGAAGGGTAAAATGGTAACTTCACAGTAAGGAAGCATGGAAGACACTACCTTAACCAAATGACCAATGTGCTTTCCTCACAGCAGCAATGTGACTAATCAACAGTGTGTATCTCCAGATAGGATGCACTGAAACAAACTCAGCACTATTCCTATGGTATTCCTGCCAAAAGTGCATAACCTGAAGCTAGTTATAAGAAAACATCCCAACAATCTGTGTTAATTTGGGAATAGTTCACAGAATAACTGACCTGTACTCTTCAAAAATGCCAGTGTCATTGAAAGAAGGAAAGACTCAGAAAATTGTTCCATGTCCCAAGAGATAAGATGACTGAATTTAAATTTTGGATTTCTTTTGCTATAAAAGACATTGTTGGGACAATTGATAACATCTGAATAAGGTCCACAGGTTAGATGATGGCATTGTTTGAGTTAATTTTTTTAAATTATATTTTATTGTATTCTTCATTGCCTGAACACTGAGTTGATTTCTAGATTTTCATCACTGTCTTGTGGTCATGTTAGATAATTGGTGACTTTAGGAAGTACAAATTGAAATATTTAGGAAGTAAAATTTATCATATCTACAACTTACTCATAGATGAGCATGAGAGAATTTTTTTGCCTGATGAAATATTTTTTATCTTGGTTATGGTAATGTTTACAATGGTGACATGAATGTAACATTTGTCAAAGATGATTGAACTTAAATGCATAAATTTCATTGTTTGAAACCATTCCTCAATAAATAAGACTGGTTTTTAAAATATTGTTTATTTTGACACTGTATGAGACTGTTTATGAAGTAGCTACTCAAGTAATGTTATATGAAGTAACTTTATGATTTTTGTGTGTATGGTTTTTATATTTATTTGTTGTCTAAGTTGATGCATGAAATTCAATAGATTGTCACTATGTTATAACAAACTCACTTTCTCCATTACACTTTATCTTGTCTATTTTAGGTAGTCTGCAACTAGGCTTGTAGGTTCTTACGCAAATCTTACTTTTTTAAAGAGCTGAAAATTTTTTCTTTTAATTTTTTTAGTTGGAGTCTCACCCTGTTGCTCAGATTGGAGTGCAGTGGCATGGTCACAGCCACTGCAGCCTCCACCTGCTGGGCTCAGGTGATCCTTCCACCTCAGCCTTCCAAGTAACTGGAACTACAGGTGCGCACTACCACGCCCGGCTATTTGTTTATGTATTTACTGTAGAGACAAGGTCGCATCAAGTTGCCCAGGCTGATCTTGAAACCCTGGGCTCAGGCAATCCTATTGCTTCAGCCTCCCAAAGTGCTGGGATTACAGGCTTGAGCCACAGTTCCTGGCCTGCAAATTCTTTCTAACAAAAAAAACCCAACTCTTCTTGCCAATAAAAATATCTTTCCAACATGCAACAACCCATATATTTTATATTATATAAAAATAAAAAACACAAGAAGAAAAGCATATTGGCTGCTTCAAAGGAAATGAAAAACTAGGACTACAGCCATTTCTGATCTTAAATAATAGGATTCCCGTTGTTCTGTGTCTTGCTAAAGCTTAGACATTAACTCTAGTTTAAGAGAGGGATTGTCAAATGAACCATTTCCTGTGGTGAAGAGATTCTGATGTCTTTACATCGCATTGCCAGAGCCTGGAAGAAAAGTGAGCGGCAAGGGTCAGCACATGCCTTTGAAATTGGCTCTCTACCTTCAGCAGAGAAAAGCTGTGAGTACAAGTAGAAGCAACTGTGACCGACACATGAATTTGGACTGACCTACATGAGCAAGGCAGGATGAGGCTTCAGGCTGCCCCCTGGGGCCAGAGGTTCACAGAGAAGTAAACTGAAAATGTAGTGGCTTTCGTTTGTTCTGACTTTACCAAATTAACCAGACATCTTCGCATGGGTCCCTTTTCTGCAGCTCAGTTTCCTCATCTGCAAGATGAAAGGTTTTACTAGGTGACCTTTACAACTGGCTAACATCCCAGGATCTGTCTAACATCCCATTCTCAATCCCCGGATCTTTAGTATGGAGCATAGATATCTTTTTTACCCCCAAATTTCTGCCGTTTCTTTCCTCCTAGCTTCCCAAATCTGACAAAATTATCATATTCATTGCCTGCATTGCTACATGTGGCATTCTTTGCAAAAGAGAAAATATTTAAATAATTCCCATTGTGGTTTCTGCTTCCTGGAATATAGAAAATGTTTATTTATTTATTTTTTTTCTGTTCCATTTCTTTAGGCAAAAGGATTGCTTAAGCCCAGCAGGTCAAGGTTGCAGTGGCTGTGTGCCACTGCACTCCAGCCTGGGTGACAAAAGTAAGACTCCAACTCAAAAAAGGAAAGAAGGAAAGAAAGAAGGAAGGAAGGAAGGAAAGAGGGAGAAAGAAAGAAAGAAAGAAAGAAAGAAAGAAAGAAAGAAAGAAAGAAAGAAAGAAAGTTGTGTCCAGACTGATGGAAGAAGCCCCTTTTTATCCCTGTTGTTGCCACCTTTGGAGATTTTTTATTCATAAAAGTCTCCACAGCATGTATAGTAATAGGATACAGATATAGCTATTAGATTAAAATATCTATGTTTGCTTAACTTATATTCCTCAGGAATTTCTAAATAATTGAATAACTAGTGGGTAGTAGTAACATCTGTGTGAAAAAGGCTGTAGATTCTCTTATCATCATTTACCAATGAACAGAATTTGTATTTTAAAATGACTTGCTTGGGCCAGGCGTGGTGGCTCATGCTTATAATACCAGCACTTTGGAAGGCTGAGGTGAGAGGATCGCCTGAGCCCACAGTTTGAGATCAGTGAGATCTCATCTCTACATAAATCAAAAAATTGGCAGGATGTGGTGAGATCTCATCTCTACATAAATCAAAAAATTAGCCAGGTGTGGTGACGCTCGTCTGTAGTTCCAACTACATGGAAAACTGAGGTGGAAAGATCATCTGAGCCCAGCAGGTAAAGGTTGCAGTCGCCGTGAGCATGCCACTGCATTCCAACCTGGGCGACAGAGTGAGACTCCAACTCAAAAATAAAAATAAATAAATAAATAAAAATGACTTGCTTAACATGGGAACATCCTTTTCTTAGAATATAATCAAGAAACACAGAGTAAACCCTTTCAGCCAAAGTGTGAGGCTAGTTCAAGCTCTAGCCTCAAATCATATACGGCTTTACCTTGTAGTAAAATGGTTGGCTTAAACCCAAC
The DNA here is from genome assembly GCF_000164805.1 of Carlito syrichta. Taxonomy (NCBI): domain Eukaryota; kingdom Metazoa; phylum Chordata; class Mammalia; order Primates; family Tarsiidae; genus Carlito; species Carlito syrichta. The sequence continues at coordinate 795,556 of NW_007260476.1, forward strand.
CGAGCTTCTGAAGCTGAAAAGTGCTCTACCTGAACTAAAATATTAGAATAAGGATTTTTGCCTTTAAAAAGAGAGTTGTGGTCGGGCACGGTGGCTCAGCCTATAATTTCACCACTTTGGGAGGCTGAGGCAAGAGAATTGCCTGAGCCCGGGGGTTTGAGGCCAGCCTGGGCAACTTGTTGAGACCTCATCTCTACAATAAATCACAAAAACTAGCTGGGAGTGGTGGCATGCATCTGTAGTTCCAGCTACTTGGAAGGCTGAGGCAAAAGGATTGCCTAAGCCCAGCAGTTTGAGGCTGTGGTGGCCATGAGCATGCCACTGCTTTCCAGCCTGGGTGATAAAAGTGAGACTCCAACTAAAAAAAAAAGGAAAAAGAAAATTGTGTCTTGACTGATAGAAGAAGCAGTCACTTTTTATCACTGTTGTCACCTTTGGAGATTGTCAAAATGTTTTCTGGAGGACAATAGTGTTTTATAGTCTGTTTTGTGCTTCTACAGCAAAATACCACAGACTGGGTAATTATAACAAGCAGAAATGTTTGAGCCAGGCTCGGTGGCTCAGCCTGTAATCCCGCACCTTTGGGAGGCTGAGGTGAGTGGATTGCCTGAGCCCGCGGGTTCGAGACCCGCCTGGGCAACTTGGCGAGACCTCATCTCTACAATAAATCAAAAAAATTATCCGGCCGTGGTAGCGCGCACCTGTAGTTCCAGCTACTTGGAAGGTTGAGGCGGAAGGATCGCCAGAGCCCAGTAGGTCAAGGCTGCGGTGGCCAGGGGTGGCCACTGAACTCCAGTCTGGGCGACAGTGAGACTCCAACTCAAAAAAAAAAAAAGAAAGAAAGAAATGTTTGGTTCACAGTCCCAGGGCTGAGAAATCTTACAACAAGGTGCTGGCATCTTACTAGTGTCTTCCTACTGCGTCGTAATGTGGCAAAAGCCATCACCTGTTTATAACAAACCTACTCCAGCAATGATGGTATTAATCCATTCAGGAGGGTAGAGTACTCATGGCCTAATTACCTCTTAAAGTCCCCAATTGTTCAGCTTGGGCAACATAGCAAGACCCTGTCTCTACAAAAAAAAAAAAGCCAGGCATGACAGTATGTGCCTGTAGTCCCAGCCTGGGCAGCAGAGTAAGACTCCAACTCAAAAAAAAATTTTTTTGCCCCCACTTCTTAGCACTGATACAATGACATTTAATTTCAACATATGTTTTGAAGGGGGAAAACATTCAAGTCATAGCAAATGGTCACATAAGATAGAGATTCTGAGATCAAGTATGTTACAGAAATGTTGTATGCTCTACCTTTTAAGGTAGAGTCACCATCTGCGTTGGCCCATTCGAGCCTCTGGCATGTTCTGCATTCATTAAAATACATTTAACTCTGTCATTAACTTTATTTAGCTTGGAACATTTTGAACCTATGTGACCTCAGAACACTTTTTGTGCCCGTCTTGTTTTGCAGAAGGCACTTTGTGAAACCCAGCATCAGGGTTGATTTTACTGACAAAGTCCAGATTCAATGTATCTCTGAGAAGGTCAGTCCAACAACTCATAAGTTTCCTTGGCAGATCAGAGGTCTTACTCAGGGCACAGGACATCACCCCAGGAGCACCATCTAGGGCTGGTAGAGGAAAGGTTTGAGCAAATAATTTGGATCCTTGTAAGTAGAAAATGGTTATGGGGTTGAATGAGGTAGAGATTAAGGGGAAGAGGTTTATTTCTACTTGTTCTTAGCTAACCTCAAATTGAAGGACAGAGTTAGAGCTACTATAAAGAAATCTGATCTGGGAGGCAACATACTTTCTTTTTTTTTTTTTAATTGGAGTGTCTGTCGTCCACTCTCATGACCACTACAGCCTTTACCTGCTGGGCTCAGGTGATCCTTCCACCTCAGTCTTCCAAGTAGTTGGAACTACAGGCATGAGTCACCATGCCTAGCTAATTTTTTGATTTATTGTAGAGATGCGGTCTCACCAAGTTGCCCAGGCTGGTCTCGAACCCTGTGGGCTTGGTCAATCCTCTCACCTTGGCCTCCCAAAGTGCTGGAATTATAGGTGTGAGCCACCGCACCTAGCCTACTGTTTTCAAAATAGTTCCATAACATTTCCAACAGTAACCAATTAGGCTTTTAAAAATTACTATAAATTTATTTATTTGCTGTGTTTCAGTCAGTTTCATTATTCTCTTTGATGGCCAAATTGCTCCTCTGGCCAATGAGATAATCTGTTTTTTGTTTGTTTGTTTGTTTTGTGTCAGAGTCTTACACTGTTGCCCAGGCTGGAGGGCAGAGGCTCGGTCACGGCCACCACAGCCTTGACCTGCTGGGTTCAGGTGATCCTTCCACTTCAGCCTTCCAAGTAGCTGGAACTACAGGCATGTGCCACTATGCCTGGCTAATATTTTTATTTATATAAAGACGAGGTCTTGCCATGTTGCCCAGGCTGCTCTCGAACCCCTGGACTCAGGCAATCCTCTCGCCTCAGTCACCTAAAGTGCTGGGATTAAAGGCGTGAGCCACTGTGCCCAGTCTAACATACTTTCATAATGAAGCTCCCAAACTCCGGGGCTCAAATCCGGCTGATCCCCTAGTGAGTCATGTGACCTTGGACAACTTAGTTAGCAATCTATGCCTTTGCTTCCTTACTGTAAAATTGGGATAAACCTATTTCTTAGGCATGTGAGGATTGGAAGAAATATTAGTTAAGTGTCTTAGCCCAGTACCTGACCAAATTAAAGCATTTTAAACATAGTTAGCGCTTGCCTCTGTCAATAAGTTCATGAAAATCAGCTAACAGCATAAAAGGTCAACTAGTAGAGAGCCACAAAACAATAAGTAGCAAGAGTATCTCACATATCAGTGAGAATCTAAGGAGGACCCAATCTCTTTTGTCCTAAAGGTGAAGAAAGTAGGGAAGAAAGCCACAACTTAATTGAACAGTGCTTAAACAGGAAAATATAGATGGAAAAAGTAATAACTTAAGTATCTTGCTGTTTGTTTTGTAAATCTTGGTCTGCATTTTATTTCTGAGTTGGTTTCTAGAAATTATAATGAATTCTTAATTTTATTAAAAAGAGTTCAGTCATAGCCAGGCACCGTGGCTCACACCTGTAGTTCCAGCTGCTTGGGAGGCTGAGTTGGAATGATCTCCTGAGCCCTGCAGGTCGAGGCTGTGGTGGTCATGAGCATGCCATTTTACTCCAATCTGAGCAACAAGAGTGAATCTAACTCAAAAAAAAAAGAAAAAAAGAAAAAAAAAAAAAGCTCAGTCTATTGTTGAATGGATATAGAGTTTCACTTTTGCAAGATTAAAAAGTTATAAAGATCCCTTGCATAACAATGTGAATATATTTGACACTACTGAACTGTACACATAAAATGGTTGATAGTAAATTTTATGTTATGCGCCTTTTTATTACCACGATTAAAGATCGAGAGACAGAGACAGAGAAAGACAGACAGAGAGAGAGAGAGAGAGAGAGAGAGAGAGAGAGAGAGGAGTTCAATTTGTATTTTGACATCATGTGGACTACAGCATGGATAACATCCTTAGAGGTGAAAGTGAACAACAATGACCCATTTATTCTTGTAGGGGTTGAGGATATGGGTAGACTTTTAATGGCTTTAGAAAATCTTCTGATTTCATTCAAGATTCAGTAAGAAACTAGGATTGTTCATAGGATATGGGACTCGCCCAATAAGTTTGCATATATATTTATTAAAAATTCTACTGATATAAATGTAACACAATTTATAAACATTAATACAATAAAACAATCTGTATTGTACACCCCTGTAGCCAATTGATTCTCACAGAAAGTTTTTGTTTGTTTTTGCTGAACTTATAACTATAACCATTCTATAAAGCAACTGATAAATGAGTTTGATTTCAACATGAATATTGTTTGCTATTTTTGTTTAAAGTAATGAATATATGTAAGGAAGTTGTGTATTGGAACTTTACTCACTTGTCAGTGATGCAAACAATTTCTTAGTTGAATCAGATATTAGAGTCTGAATATTGGAAGAATATTTCCTCAATTTTTCATGCTATTCAAAATATAATGGCTACAGACAAGAAACACTCCAAAGCTTAACTTACATTATTAAAAATTTATCATTTCTTAATTCTAGCTAGGAATTAGCAAACTACAGATAAACTACAAAAATTAGGCTGCTGCCTGTTTTTACCAATAAAAGTGTCTAGCAATATAACCACACTAATTTATTACCTTTGACTTTTATCCTACAATGGCAGAGTTGAATAGTCATGACAGAGTATGGCCTAAATGTTTACTATGTGACCCTTTAGTAAAAGTTTGCTGACTTCTGACCTAAAAAATCAACAACAACATGTTCAGCTCTGATCTGTAGCTAATTGTTGTCGTGTAACTATTCCCACTGTGGCATATTTCAGGCTACTTCTGTGACGTCACTGATTGTGGAGTTATGAAGAGATGCACAGAGGCACACCATTATATGGTATTTCCATCAAACAGACACAGCAGGCACAAATTTCCTCTCCAGCTTCAATAATAGTAAAATTCAGTTAAATAATTAGTGATGAGTTTTGAAAATGTGTTACTTTTGGTTTTAGTATAATTAATTTTATTGCAAATGTATATAACTTAATTTTTTATCTCTCTAGTCCATCTTCTGTGCCAATGCTTTTTTCTTTTTCTTTTTCTTTTTCTTTTTTTGAGTTGGAGTCTCACTCTGTCACTCAGGCTAGAGTGCAGTGACACACTCACGGCCACCCCAGCATCGAGCTGCTGGGCTCCAGCGATCCTTTCTCCTCAGCTTTCCAAGTAGCCGGAACTACAGGCGCGCACTACCACGCCTGGCTAATTTTTGATTTATTGTAGAAATGAGGTCTTACCAAGTTGCCCAAGCTGGTCTCGAGCCCACTGGCTCAGGCAATCCACTCACCTCAGCCTCCCAAAGTGCTGGCATTACAGGCTGAGCCACCGAGCCCGGCCTGAGATCCTTCTTAAAATGCAGGTTCCGATTCAGTAGTTCTGGGAGGGTCTCAAGATTCCACGTTTCTAACAAGCTCCCAGGTGATGCTTATGCTATTGGCCCTTGGACCACATTTTAAGTAATAAGTCTAGACTATTGCTAAACACTCTTTCAAACATGTGAATCTGACCTATATCAAACTATTTATGGTCCCCCAATATTTTACACTTTGGGGATTTTCTAATATTTCCTCCAATGCTGAAGTTCATTTTGCTCCCTCCTGCATCTGCCTGGGAAGCACTGTCTTCTCTTTCAAAGCACAGCTTGGTGGCTGCCTCTTCCAGGAAACCTCTTCTGACATCCCAACAAGGTACAAGCACCCTCCCCTTGGTCCCTGCTGCTCCCTGTCAGCACATTCAGCTCATGACTCTTTGCTGCACTTATTTGTTTACATGACTTCTCCTTCATTAAATTCTGCCAACCATCAGCCTGTAATCCCGGCACTTTGGGAGGCCGAGGCGAGTGGATTGCCTGAGCCCACGGGTTCGTGACCCGCCCGGGCAACTTGGTGAGACCTCGTCTCTACAATAAACCAAAAACTAGCCGGGCGTGGTAGAGCACACCTGTAGTTCCAGCTACTTGGAAGGCTGAGGCGGAAGGATCGCCAGAGCCCAGCAGGTCAAGGCTGCGGTGGCCAGGAGCAGCCACTGCACTCTAGTCAGGGTGACAGAGTGAGACTCCAACTCAAAAAAAAAATTCTGCCAACCAAAATTCTCTAAGCCATATTCTGATCTCAGCATATGTCATTCTTTCAGAAGGTTCACTGACCTCTCTAAGAAGCCCTCCCACCCCTGCCTGTCACTCTCTATTACCCCATCCTGCCTATTTCTTTTAGAGCAGCACTGTTCACAACCTGTGATTATCTTATTTTTATTAGAAGCTGTCTCATTTAATGCAACTGAGACCAGTAGTTGGTCAGTTGATTAAAAATTAAACACTAAAACTGGGAAATCATAACAAGCGATATGAATGTATGTTAAATTTTTGTGTGAAAATATGAAGAAATTTCTTTGCCTGTGTTTTAACATAAAGTAGGCCATCATCCTGAATATGATGATTGGAGGTCAGCATCATCTTTCCTGCTTAAACTATAGCCATAAAGCCTCATCTACAATTTTTGGTTTCATTTTCTTTTCTTCTTTCTTTTTTTGAGTTGAAGTCTCACTCTGCTACTGAGGCTGGAGTGCAGTAGCATGCTCATGGCCACAGCAGCCTCAACCTGCTGGGCTCCGGTGATCCTTCCGCCTCAGCCTTCCCAGTAGCTGGAACCACAGGTGCGCACCACCATGCTTAGCTATTTTTTTTTTGATTTATTGTAAAGACTAGGTCTCCCCAAATTGCCTAGGCTGGTCTCAAACCCCTGGACTCAGGCAATCTTCTTGCCTACGCTTCCCAGAGTGCTGGGATTACAGGCATGAGCCACCATACCTGGTTTTCATTTTCTTTCCTTTCCTTTTTTTTTTTTTTTTTTTGAGTTGGAGTCTCACTCTGTCTCCCAGGCTGGAGTAAAGTGGCATGCTCACGGCCACTGCAGCCTCAACCTTCTGGGCTCAAGCGATCCTTCCACCTCAGCCTTTCAAGTAGCTGGAACTACAAGCATACGCCACCACGCCCGGCTAAGTTTTTTGATGTATTGTAGAGATGAGGTCTCCCCAAGTTGGCCAGGCTGGTCTCGAACCCCTGAACTCAGGCAGTCCTCTCGCCTCTACCTCCCAAAGTGCTGGGATTACAGGCATGAGCCATTGTCTTTAAAGTGGAGCAGGAATGTGAGGAAACATATAAAGCGAAAAACATATAAAGGAAACATATAAAGCAAGTTGTGCCCATGCCTAATTTAAAAGCATTGTTTAGAAACAACTCAGTATTATCAAGTCTTACAAAGCATGGAATTTAGTTGGTTTTTTAAAACAAACATTGCATTTTGGAGTAGTTTTAGATTTACAGATTACTTGTAAAGATAGTATAAAGTTCCTGAAGACCCTTGCCCAATCCTCCAATCTGTTACATTTGTCAAAAATAGAAAACCAACATCAGTACATTATTCTTAACTAAGGTCCATACTTCATTTGGATTTTACCATTTTTTCCATTGTCATCTTACTGTCCCAGACCTTAATCCAAGGTCCCTCGTTGCATCTAGTTGTCATGTCTCTCTAGTGTTCTCTGGTCTGTGAAAGTTTCTCAGTCTTTCCTTGTTTTTCATGACCTTGATACGCTTGAGAAATACTGGTCAGATATTCTGCAGCCTGAGTAGACTGGAGTTAGGCGTTTTTGAAAAGAATACAGCAGAGGTGAAGTTCCCTTCTCAGGCACATAATGTCTCCCTTTATCATTATTGATAGCAACCTTTAGGTAATGGAGTTTTTATAAAAAATAATGCTTGCCCTTTTAACACTCACATTGTATTGGCTTACATAGTATTTTATTGAATAATGTAATCTGAAATATAACTACAAATGGCATCCACAAGATGGGGAGCAAACACAACTAACTGTTGGTTATTGTGAGTCTTGCTTTGGGGATTAAGTGTCTGGGGGCTCAGCCATCAGTTTGACGGGGGCACAGTTAATGGGTTTTATGATGGAATGGGAAGCATTAGCTACTCCAATATTATAAATTCACTGAGAAGATAAATGAGCATTGACTACTCACATCAGCGGTGGAAAGTTTGAATCGCTCTCTCTCTGGTAAGTGAAGATGGGTGGAGTGATGCCACTATGCTTGGTTAATGTCTGTTTCCCTTCTCCCTCATGGGTGCAAAGAGCTTGTCTGACGTGTTCATCACTGTGTCTGAGCAGTCAGCACAGTGCTTGGCACATGTTGGAAACTCATTGCATGTTTGTTGAATGAGTAAACCAACAGAGCAAACTTTAGGTGTGCGTCAGTCAGGGTTCAGTCAGGAAATAGAAACCATATCAGTTGTTTGAATAGAGAGGATTTAATTGTTTGTTTTAATTTTTTTTTTTTTTTTTTTTTTTTGAGTTGGAGTCTCACTCTGTCGCCCAGACTGGAGTGCAGTGGCCGCTCCCAGCCACCGCAGCCTGGGCCTGCTGGGCTCCGGCGATCCTTCCGCCTCAGCCTTCCAAGTAGCCAGAATTACAGGCATGCGCTACCACGCCCGGCTGATTTCTTGATTTATTGTAGAGATGAGGTCTCGCTGCCCAGGTGGGTCTCGAACCCGCGGGCTCAGGCAATCCACTCACCTCAGCCTCCCAAAGGCGCGGGATTACAGGCTGAGCCACCGAGCCCGGCTTGTTTTAATTTTTAATTTTAAAGATGTGGGGTACAATTCGGAGTTAGGTATACAAATGTTCATTATGCAGATACTCTTGTTGATGAGGTGTGCCTCCCCTCCCCTGGCAGTTTCCAACTACTGCCAATCCCTTTCTTATAGTATTATGATAACTCTTCAAGGTCTGCTTATGAATGAGAACATGTGCTACTCAGTCCTTTGTTTCTGTGATAGATCACTCAGTATTGTAGACTCTAAGTCCATCCAAGTTACTGCGAAGTTCATAATTTTGTCCTTCGCAATGGCTGTGTAATATTCCACTGTGTGTATGTGCCACATTTTATCGTCTTCTTTTGATGGGCAGCATGGTTGATTCCATGTTTTTGCTACTGTGAACAAGATTGCAGTAAACATGCATATGTAGGTATCTTTTCCATAGAGTGAATTTGAGGATTTAATTTTTTTTTTTGAGTTGGAATTGCACTCTGTCACCCAGACTGGAGTACAGTGGCATGCTCCCAACCACCGCAGCCTCGACCTGCTGGGCTCCAGCAATCCTTCTGCCTCAGCCTTCCAAGTAGCCAGAACTACAGGTGCGCGCTACCTCGCCCGGGTAATTTTTGATTTATTGTAGAGACGAAGCCTCGCCAAGTTGCCCGGGTGGGTCTCGAAACTGTGGGCTCGGGCAATCCACTTACCTCATCCTCCCAAAGTGCTGGGATTATAGACTGAGCCACTGAGCCTGGTTGAGGATTTAATTGTTAATCTTAAGTATAAATCTATTGATTAGGTAACAGAAATGGCAAAAAGAATACAAAATGATCACAGAGGTAGCAACTGCAGAAAGCAACAATCACTCACAGGGCTTGGGAAACAAAAGGAAAAGGCTCAAACTATTACAACGTAGATGTTCAGCGGAGGAGCTTCACAAAGCTGTGAACCAGACCCTCAAGGAGGGGTGCCAGACATCAGAGCTGATGTCTCTGAGCGGGTGTGAGGAAATTGGTTCTGTAAGTGTTGAAAAGACTACAAACTGGATTCAGTGGTGACCACAGGAAGGAACTGCTGCTGCCAGGGTGAAGAAGCATTGCCTGGGTGCCACACCCAGGAGTGCGAAGTGTTTAGGAAGGAACAGGTGCTTCCCCTTCCTCCAGATTTGCAGTCTCCTCTAGCATCTCCCTGCAGCAGATTCATATAGGGAACCAACTCCATGAACAGGTGGTTTGCAGAGACCCAGCCCCAGAATCACAAAGTAGAGCACAGAAAGGTGGGTCTGGAGCAGAGAGACAATAGCTCTCTGTTAATAGTCACTGTTAATGCAGCAATTTACCACCTTAATAGCCCCTTCCTAGCTACAGTAAGGCCTTGGCTGCCATTTCTTGGCTCCTTTCCCTTCTGGAATCTTGGGGAGTCCTCAGATATGTCTCAGCTATAGTAGGAATGTCTTTTTTAAAAACTTCTTTTTTAATTTTTTTTTTTTTTTTTTTAGAGTCGAGGTCTCACTATATTGCCCAGGTTGGTCTTGAGCTCCTGGGCTCAAGCAATCCTCCTGCCTTGGCCTCCCAAAATGCTGGCATTAGAGGCATGAGCCACTATAACCAGCCTATAGTAAGAATGTCTTTGGGATGCAGTTTTTAACATTGCCCTTGTCTCCAAGTCAGCAATCAGTGCCTTCTGATTATCCCAGCCAGTGGAGCTTATCTTGTTCCACCTACTAGGAAGCAGTTCCCCAGTCTCTGGGTTCTGCCCTTAAATGTGCTCATACCCAGAGTTATTGGGACCTGAGATGTGATATGGTTAACTAGACTATTCTTTTAATTTCACATAAGGTCCTTTCCTCTCCAGGCCATTGACACAACTTCATTTTTCTGGCTGGGTCAAAGGTGAGTTCAAGGACAAATGGCTCCAAATGTAAAATCTCACTGGTTTCTGAACAATAGTGACAGCGTTAAGCCAAACTTTTACTATCTCTCCCAATCCTGGAAGCCCATTAAACTATGGCTCTATAGACATCTATTTTGAAAATAAAATAGGCCGGGCCTGATGTCTCATGCCTTTAATTGCAGCACTTTGGGAGACCGAGATGAGAGGATTGCCTGAACCCATGGTTTTGAACCCAGCAGGTCAAGACTACAGTGGCTGTGATCATGCTACTGCACCCCAACTTGAAAAAAAGAAAAGAAAAGAAAATACAGATGGATGCATTTATAAACAGATAGCAATGTGAAACCAAACAGCTAATATAAAAGTATATATTAAATATTTGACTTAATATATACTTTTTAATATATACAAAATAGTTAAAATACAATATTTTGCAAATGTTTCTTTGAGAAGTTTTTTTTCATGGGCTAGACTGACTGAGGCTTCCTAAAATATAAGTTTAGTAGAGGTTGCACTGAAAATGCTTTCCTTTCCTGGTAAATCTGCTCAGTAAATATATATGTTCTTCATTGTATCAAGGACTTTCAAATTGAACTAGAAATTAAGATCATCTTTCTAGAAAAAAAGATGGTATTGTCGGCCGGGTGCAATGGCTCACACCTATAATCCCAGCACTTTGAGAGGCTGAGGTGAGAGGATTGCCTGAGCCCATGGGTTCGAGACCAGCCTGGACAACTTGGTGAGACCTCATCTCTACAATAAATCAAAAAGTTAGCCGGGCATGGTGGCACATGCCTGTAGTTCCAGCTACTTGGAAGGCTGAAACGGAAGGATCACCTGAGCCCAGCAGATCGAGGCTGCGGTGGCCGTAAGCGTGCCACTGCATTCCAGCCTGGGAAACAGAGTGAGACTCCAACTAAAAAACAAAACAAAACAAAAACAAAAAGATGGTATTGCCAATATGCTAAGCGATAAAGCTTCAAAATAGTTTGAATGGTAAATGCTGGGAGGAGAGCTGGGAAAAGAATAGGAGTTTCAGGATAACTTCAAGTATTCCTCACTAGTTATGCTAGTTGACTGCCTTGACACAATTTGTTCTTTTTTTTTTTTTTAAGTCTCATTGTCATCTAGGCTGCAGTGCAGTGGCATGCTTGTGGCCACTGCAGCCTTAACCTGCTGGGCTCAGATGATCATTCTGCCTCAGCCTTCCAAGTAGTTGGAACCAGGTACAGGCCACCACGCCTGGCTAATTTTTTGATTTATTGTAGAGATGAGGTCTCTCAGGCTGGTCTTGAACCACTGAACTCAGGCAATTCTCCCACCTCTGCCTTCCAAAGTGCTGGGATTCCAGGTGTGAGCCACAGCATCTGACCTTATTTGCTCATCTTAACTAACCTTTGAAAAAAATCTCCTAAGCTGGGTTCGGTGGCTCAGCCTGTAATCCCGCGCGTTTGGGAGTCTGAGGTGAGTGGATTGCCTGAGCCCGCGGGTTCAAGACCCACCTGGGCAACTTGGTGAGACCTCATTTCTACAATAAACAAAAAATTAGCCGGGTGTGATAGCGCACGCCTGTAGTTCCAGCTACTTGGAGGCTGAGGCGGAAGAATCGCCGGAGCCCAGCAGGTCGAGGTGCAGTGGCCGGCAGCGGCCACTGCACTCCAGTCTGGGTGACAGAGTGAGACTCCAACTCAAAAAAAAAGAAAAAAGAAAAAAGAAAAAAATCTCCTATGTTCCTATATCAGCATCTATAGCGTCCCACTGAACACTGATGTGATATCAACCAGATCATCCTAGAAAGACTAAATCATCCTTTATCTGGGGTATAAACATTTTACTGAGCCTGTTCTTAAGCATTTCAAAGTTTAAAAAAAAATGAGCTGGGCACAGTAGCCCATGTCTGTAATCCCAGCACTTTGGGAGGCCGAAGTAAGAGGATTGCCTGAGCCCATGGGTTTGAGACCAACCTGGGCAACATGGCAAGACCTCATCTATACAATAAATCAAAAAATTAGCCAGGCATGGTAGTGTGAACCTGTAATTTCCGTTACTTGGAAGGCTGAGGTAGAAGGATTGCCTGAACCCAGCAGGTTGACACGGTGAGTGTGCCACTGCACTCCAACCTGGGTGACAGTGAAGCTCCAACTCAAAAAAAAAAAATGCCAATAGGCAAAGCACAAAAGATTTCTAGGGCAGTGAAACTATTCTTTGTAAGGCTGTATGGTGGAAACATGTCATTATACATTTCCATATCTATAGAACATACAACACCAAGAGTGAAGCCTAATGTAAACTTTGGACTTTGGGCGATAATGATGTGTCAGTGAAGGTTCATTCATTATAACAAATATACCCTCTGGTGCAGGATTTTGATAGTAGAGCAGGCTGTGTGCGGGGGCAAGGAGCATATGGAAACTCTCTGTACTTTCTTCACAATTTTGCTGTGAACCTAAAGCTGCTCTAAAATATAAAATCTATTAAGAAAAACAGAAATACCTTTTAGAAATGCCTTTTTTGGGCCAGGAGTGGTGGCTCAGCCTGTAATTCCAGCACTTTGGGTGACTGAGGCAAGAGGATTGCCTGAACTTGGGAGTTCAAGACCAGCCTGGCAACTTGGTGAGACCTCATCTCTACAATAAATCACAAAAACCAGCCAGGCATGGTGGCATGCATCTGTAGTTCCAGTTACTTGGGAGACTGAGGCAGAAGGATCACCTAAGCCCAGCAGGTCGAGGCTGCGATGGCTGTGAGTATGCCACTGCTCTCCAGCCTGGGCGACAGAGTGAAACTCCACCTCAAAAGAAAAGAAAAGCCTTTTCTGAAGTTATTGCTTGGTTTATGGTTATGACTTTTTTTCCTAAGGAACTCCATGATATCCCTTTCAATGCAGTATCTCTCTGGGAGAGGATTCTATATGTGGCAGTGTGGTCACCACACATACTTGAGCCTCAGTCCCAGATCATCCAAGAAACTACATGTCTTAGTCCTTTTCAGGCTGCTATAACCAAAATCTCATAAATGGGTAACTTAAACAACAAACATTTATTTCTCACAGTTCTAGAGGCTGGAGAGTCCCAGATCAAGGTACTGGCAGATTTCTTGTCTGGTGAGGGCATGTTCCTGGTTCACAGATGGCTACCTTCTCTGTGTCCTCACATGGTGGAAAGGTAGCAACAAAGTTCTCAGTGGTCTCTTTTTGATCCCAATCATGAGGGTTCTGCCCTTATGACCTAATCACATCCCAAAGGCCTCAATTCCTACTGCTATTACCTTGGGAGTTAGGGTCTCAACATATGAGTTTGAGAAGGATACAGACATTCAGTCCATGACACCATGTCATCATAGGCCTTCAATGGCAGGGACTGAGTCTGATTTGTCTTGACCCTCCCAGCACCTAACATAGTATTTGGCACACAATATTAGCTTAATAAACATTTACTGAGTGAATGAACAAATAAACAAAAGAGAAAAACAAATGGAGATTTAAGAGAGACTCAAGGCATTTACTAGAGAAAATATTGGAGAAAAAAGAACAGAGAACCGGGCTCAGTGGCTCAGCCTGTAATCCCGTGCTTTGGGAGGCTGAGGTGAGTGGATTGCCTGAGCCCACGGGTTCGAGACCCACCTGTACAAGTGAGACCTCATCTCTACAATAAATCAAAAAATTAGCCGGGCGTGGTAGTGCGCGCCTGTAGTTCCAGCTACTTGGAAGGCTGAGGTGGAAGGATCGCCGGAGCCCAGCAGATCGAGGCTGCGGTGGCCGGGAGCGGCCACTGCACTCCAGTCTGAGCGTCAGAGTGAGACTCCGACTCAAAAAAAAAGGAACAGAGAGATGGCAAAGCTTGTATTTTTAGTATTCCTTCTTCTGTTCCTTGGCAACTTCTATGTGAAGAGCAACAGAGGCTGAGTCAGGAAGCCTCACTCCAGGTTTAGAAAACATTGTCAGGGCGACAGAAAAATCGAGTCCCTTCCTTTCTGCTGACCTAACTCAGCCAGCAGTTCTTTGCTTGGGAACATGAGATTCAGATGCTAACAGCCGTGGCTTAGATAACCCCCAAGAATTTTAGTATCCAGAAATAAAGGGAAGAGAGAAATTGAATGTGAGACTGGGTGGGTCAGATCCAGCCACAGACATGCACATGGGAAGACCACACATTGAAGCAAGGTTTTGGAATGTGTCACGAGAAACACAAATGAGTTCAGAGCAATTGCAACCTCCAACCTCACTGTACAGTCTAACTAAAGTGGGAGTCATCGACTGGGGTCCCATGGCAGCGTCCAACCTGCAGACAAAAAATGTCTGGCCCAAGTGTTTTCCTTTTTCTCTTAATCTGAATTAGTTGCCAAGATTTAGAGATTGGGAAATTTTTTTTTTTTTGAGTTAGAGTCTCACACTGTTGCCCAGGCTGGAGTGCAGTGGCACGCTCATGGTCACTGCAACCTTGACCTGCTGGGCTCAGGCAATCCTTCTATCTCAGTCTTCCAAGTAGCTGGAACTACAGGCACACGTACCATGCCTGATTTATTATTATTTTTTTTTATTGTAGAGACGAGGTCTCACCAAGTTGCCCAGGTCTCAAACCCCTGAGCTCAGGCAATCCTTTTGCCTCGGCCTCCCAAAGTGCTGGGATTACAGGTTTGAGTCATCACACCTGGCCTGAGATTGGGAAATTTTAGATCAAATCTCAATTTCCAGCTTCTTGTGAAAAAGCAGATTTGGGAACAGCTGGCCTGTGTTTCCTCATGGCCACAATGGGCTGGGCGGGTGGAAAGCAGCTGTTTTCTCCACCTAACTGGTATTGATCTTTAACCGACCAGCCTGGCCCTGTTGACAACAGCATCGGCAACTTCTGCTTCTCTGGGCGCTATCTAGAAGGGACCAGCATGGGAATGAAGCTGTGACGACTGACTTCTGTGATATATTTCTGAGAGGATAAAATTACACTAATGAGCCATTCTGCTTAGTAGAAATCAAAGCTTCCTGGAACTTCTCAATTATAAGCTCAAACAGAAAATGTCACAATACTATAATTGTATTGGGTGCCTTAAAGATATAAAGGTCAATTTTTATAAATAAGACCAATTGTTCCTCTCTTTGCTGATCTGTTTGACCCATTCTGCATCCTGTAAGGATCTGGGTCAAATGTCCAAATAAAGGTAAATTTCTTCCACATTTACACATGGTTATCAGAATTTACCATAACTCAAATTAAGGAAATATTGCTGTGAGGAATGGCTTTAAAAAAATTGACTGAATTATGAAATTTGCCCTTATTCGAAATACCATTTCCTACTGACATTTCCCTTCCGGCTGCCTTGGCATTAATGTAAGAATTATTTATGACTCAGCATTTCCCCACAACAGCTGCCCAAAGGACAGAGCATGAACTGAAGAAAGGAAAGAACCATGCTGACTTTACCCTTTCAACTGCAACTTTCCCAGCTGAGGAGAGGCATATGCTCTCGGGGGAAGGGCAGGGCACAGGAGTCGCTGGTGCTGACTCAGGTTCAAATCCTGATTCTAGAATGTAGCAGCTACATGACCTTGAAACAATGATCTACACCAGGGGTTGGCAAACAATTTCTGTGAAAAGCCAGCTAGAGAATATTTTTGGCTTGGCTTACCATATAGCCTCTGTTACAACCTCTCAACTCTGCAACTGTTGTAGTGTAAAAATAGCCATTAGCCCACTAGGGCTGCCATTGCGGAACACCACAGACTGGGTGCCTTGAACAAGAGAAATTTATTTCCTTACAGTTCTGGAGGCAAGAGGTCACGATGTCAACAGGGTTTGTTTCTTCTGAGACCTCTCCTTGGCTTACAGATGGCCATCTTCTCCCTCTGTCTTCATAGTCTGCCCTCTGTGCGTGTCTGTGTCTTAATCTCCCCTTCTTATGAGGACACCAGTCATTTTAGATTAGGGTCCATCTTAATGACCTCATTTTAACTTTCTTCTCTAAAAACCTTATCTCTATCTCCAAATACAGTCACATTCTGAGATACTGGGATTAAGACTTCAACATATGAATTTGAGGGGACACACTATAGTTAATAATATTGCGTGATATACTGAAAATTTGTAAAGATGGTAGTTGTTAAGTATTTCTACCACAGCAAACAAAACAAAGTAATTATATGAGATGATGGATGTGTTAACTTTTTTTTTCTTTTTATTATTATTTTTTGAGTCAGAGTCTCACTCTGTCTCCCAGGCGAGAGTGCAGTGGCATGCTTACAACCACCGCAGCCTTGACCAGCTGGGCTCAGGTGATCTCTCCGCCTCAGCCTTCCAAGTAGCTGGAACCACAGGATGCGCCACTACGCCCAGCTGATTTTTTGATTCATTGTAGAAAAAAGGTCTCACCAGGTTGCTCAGACTGGTCTTGAAACCCTGAGCTCAGGTAATTCTCTTCCCTCTGCCTCCCAAAGTGCTGGGATTATAGGTGTGAGCCACATGCCCAGCCAACTTTCTTGACTGTAAAAGTTATTTTCCCACGGGAACACTTATTCTTTTTTTTCTTTTTCACTTACCACTAAACAAATGAAGAGGGAATACTTACTCTATTTTGTGAAGTGGTTACCTGATTAATATTTTAAAAAAGAAATCTTTTCACTATGTGTATATACAGCAAAATATCATGTTGTATACCTTAAATATACACAGTAAAAAAAGTGAGGAGTGGGCAGGGAGGGACACACTTCAGTCCATAACATGGTACACAAGTGAATGGATATGGCTACGTTCCAACGAAAACTTATTTACTAAAACAGGCCCCTGCAAAGTAAATAAATAATGAATAGACCCTTAGCCAGAGTTGGCATGTGGCCCCAGGTTTGCAGAGCACTGACTGGTACTGGCTTCATTCCCTCCCTCCCTTTCCACCCACTTTTACTTCACTCTCGTCAGATTTTCACTCACATAATTCCACCTAGAGACCTATGCCCAGGGTCACCAATGGCCTCCTTGTCACCAGTTTCTCTGTATGTCCTCCTCTCTCTCTCACTCCAACAGTATCATTCTACACAGGTGACACCCTTTTGAAGACCTTTCATGTGGCCACGTCCTCCTGCTTCCCTGGTCTATTCCTTCTCTCTCTTGTCTTTGCTGGCACCTCTTCCTCTTCCCAGCTCCCACATGTTAGACATCCTTAAAGCTCAGTGTTGGGCTCCTTTCTCTTCTTACCATATAGTTTTTCCAAGGTGATCTCATCTACACCTCCAATTTCAATTCCCCTTTGTAAGCCAATAACTTCAAATATATAGCTCCAGCCTATACCTTTTCTAGGAGCTCCTGCCCATAAATCTAACCACCTCCTTCACATTTCCTCTTGTCAATGTCTCTGTAATGTTTGTGGTATGTGTCCTGGCTATTTACAATTGCTTTTCTTTGAATACTATAATCTCAAGGGTAAATATAGTTCCATTCTAAAACCATTTCCTTAAGCTCATCTTCCCTGATCTTCCCTTCTCTCACCCAGTCTAGGTTAGACCCTCTCTCACCTGCTCTCCAAGCACACTGAATATTTCTTCTATATTTCTTCAAAAATCCTAGTATCGGCCAGGCTCAGTGGCTCAGCCTGTAATCGCAGCACTTTAGGAAGCTGAGGCAAATATATTGCCTGAGCCCATGGGTTCGAGACCAGCCCAGCCAACTTGGTGAGACCTTGTCTCTACAATAAATCAAAAAATTAGCTGGACATGGTAGCGTGTGCCTCTAGTTTCGCCTACTTGGAAGGTAGAGGTGGAAGGATCACTGGAGCCTAGCAGGTCGACGCTGGGGGTGGCAGTGAATGTGCCACTGCACTCCAGCCTGGGCAACGGAGTGGGACTTCAACTCAAAAAAAAAAAAATCCTAGTATCTTACCCATCTTGGGTTCACTGTTCTCTGGTGGACAGTAAACCCAACAGGGGAACAGGGATGAACCCCTTGTCTGTGGCCCTTCTCTTGTGTCTGAGCATTTAGCACACAACCTGACACATACAAGGGTCTCAATAAATGCACACAGGAGGATGGAAGAACTTTAAATAAGTTAATTAAATCCTCTGAGGTATTGAGAATTGTTGTCTTATTTCAAATCAGGATATTTTGTGTTGGGCTGTGCTTATTTAGCTTAAGATATAAACCTCAGGAAGATTTCAGAGGGTGCCCAAAAACGTACGCAAATTTTGAGAAAGGAAAAAAACCATATTAAAATTGTAATAATATATACTAACAACAAAAGATGAATACAAGTCATGTTTGACTTTTGCAATTACAAGAGGTGCTCAGAGTGGTTACCATCAGCATCCAAGCACTTCTGATTACAGCAAACTACTGCAGGTTTTGTTTCTGCGCGAGGTCTGCCAGATCTTCCTTGTGCACATCACACACAGGACCATGAGTCTCAAACATATCATGAATGCATGCAGTTGTTAGGCATGCTTCCATTGTCACTGTTTTGCACAGTGGCCTCGAATTTCAAATACCACTTTAAAATGGTCTTGCTCTCCTCAGACTACAACCATGCTCCCACCATTTTCTTTGACTCTCCTGCCTGTCACATGGTGACTGACGCTAGCATTCATTTAATTAACACTATCTTTTGAGTGAGCATCATACCGCACATTGCTATAGTAATTCAATTCAACTTTGAAAAGAAATACGTAGATAACATCTCTTAAAATGTGCATACTTTTTCTGGCATCCCCGGTATATTTTGTTATCCTTTCTATTTTCCTAAATTCTACCTGTGTAGAAAGTTGAGATTGTTTTAATAGTGAAACACACTCCACTCTATATATTTCTGTGTATAAGAGAAGGGAAAGAGCTCTAGAGGCAGGCTATCCTGGTTCAAATTCCAGCTCAACTATTTACTAAATGTGTGAGCTTGAGTAAGTTATATAATCTCTTTTGTGATGCCTGAGGTTCTTCACCTGTAGAATGATGACATGAACACCTGCGCTAAATGTACGGTGTATGACAGGGTTTGACACAGTGCCTGGCATTAATGGAGGTAAAAAAGAATATTTGTCTAAAAAATATTCTTTGTGTGCCCACAAATGGGACAAGTACTGTTTAAGGCACTGAGGATACAACCGGAAGTGAATCAGACAAACCCTGTGCTCAGGGGGTTCACATTCTGGTTGGAGGTAGCGGCAGGGAGTTGGGATAGACAGTAAAAGCAAATAAAGCAAGTGAGAGCATGGAGTTTGATGATGAGGGTATAGAAGTGGTGGCATTTTAGCTGTGGGGATCAGGGAAACCTCCCCCTGAGGTGAACAAGAGAAGGTTCCACAGACATTCATTCCTTTGCAGGCGGCCCTGCAGGGAGACATCCTACCATCCTACACATGGTTACCAGGGAGAATGTCTCACTCTGACTCGTTTCTGTCTGGGTGGGAGCAGGATCAACACAAATAAGAGGTGGGATTCCAATGTAATACTATAAGAAAATGACTGACAGTAGTGGGAAACTGTGTGGGGGAGGGGAGATGGGATTAACAGTAGTAAATATCTGTCTGGGGACGGGGAGACACCTCTTATCAACAAGGGTGCCTGAACGAAGCATATTTGTATACCTAATCCTTAACTGTACCCCACAATATCATAATAAAAAATATTGACTATAAGAAAAAAAATAAGAGGTGGGATTCAGAGGGCTCTAGCTGTTAGAGGCATACATCATTCCACCCAGCTGGGGTTTCAGTACTGAGGTCTTGTTGGTCTCTTGACTCCTTAGTAGTTGATATGCAAACTAGGTTAGGCAAGACACATACTTCTGTGTAATGGAACTTCCGCCTGGGAAGCAATAGGTGAAAGTAAAACCCCAGGAAACCTCCATGTCTCTCTTGGTGGATTTGAGATAGGAGTTGGCAGGTTGGTTTTGCCTCTGTTTGTAGACAGAAAACCAAATGAATCAAATGGCAGCCAGAATAGAATAACCAAGATTTAAGACCTTAAGACTACACAGAGAAAACTAAAGGGTCACTCAGGCCCTTGGGTATCTAAGAAGACAATAAGTCTAATTTGTCTGTGCTCTAGACACAGCTTGTGGCTTCTTCTGGAAAAAAATGGGAATGAACTGGGCACGGTGGCTCATGCTTGTATTCCCAGCACTTTGGGAGGCGGAGACGATAAGATTACCTGAGTCCAGGGTTCAAGACCAGCCTGGGCAACTTGGCAAGACCTCATCTCTACAATGAATCAAAAAATTAGCCCGGCATGGTGGCACACACCTGTGGTTCCAGCTACTTGGAAGGCTGAGATGGAACGCCTGAGCTCAGTAGGTCAAGGTTGTGGTGGCAGTGAGTGTACCACTGCCTGGGCAACAGAGTAAGACTCGAACTCAAAAAAAAAAAAAAGAACAGGAATAACTGGGTTGAGTTATTGCCTTGGAAGTTTGGACTTGAATAAAATTCAAAAGGCTATCTTTTTTTTCTATTTGAATCAGAGTCTCACTCTGACTCCCAGGCTAGAGTACAGTAGGTAACAGCCACCACAGCCTTGACCTACTGGGTTCAGGTGATCCTTCTGTTTTAGGCTTCCAAGTAGCTGGAACCACAGGCATGTGTCACCACACCTGACTAGTTTTTTTGATTTATTGTAAAGTCTCGCCAAACTGTCCAGGTAGGTCTCGAACCTCTGGACTCAGGCAATCTTCTCACCTCTACCTCCTAAAGTGCTGGGATTGCAGGTGGCAGCCACCATACCTGGCCCAAGACAATATCTTTAAACTTTAAAATTTCTCTACAGTAGGCCCTATACCTTTTCAGTCCTGTATAGGGAATGAAGAGGAAAGAGACCTGTCACCCATGAAGAACCCTTATGCATTCTGTAGCATTACTAGACTCAAACAAAAGAACTCTTTTCCTTTGTCCTGTGTCCCTCTCCAGTGGCACAGCTTGCAACCATAAGGAGGCAGGTCCCTATTATGGGCGAGAGACACATTTGGCTCCCTGGGGGTATCAAGAATTGTCAACCTATAAAGAAAGCATTTAGTCAGAAATTATTGAGCTGAGAAAAGCAGTTGAGAAATTGGTAAGAATGTTGTTGCATTAAGATTTAGAGAGAAAATCCAGACACAGTGGTACGTGCTTGTAGCCCCAGTTACTCTGGAGGCTGAGGTAGGAAGATGGCTTGAGTCCAGGAGCCAGAAGTTTGAGACCAGCTTGGGCAACGCAGTGAGGCCCTATCTGTAAAAAAACAAAAAACAAAAACAAAACAGGATTTGGGGAGCTGAAAGTTTTTAGTAGCATTTTATGGGTCACCAAGTTGTAAGTACTTACAGTTTAGCAGCTCCAACAGAGGCAGAGGGAGGGCAGATGTACACAGCAATCACAGCCACTCGATAGACTGTGGAGGAGGACTTGAACACTGTATGCATCTATTCCTGAGGCAAATCCCTTAGTGAGGACATCAGACTCTTCTCTCAGATGCTTAAGTGTATCAAACACAACAATGTATGTATTCAGGCATTCAAACTAACCAAAGCACCTTTTAAGTCATTGCACCAGCTGCTGTGGGTTCATTCAACTCTGAGATTCATGAGTATAATGGGTATGTTCTCCCAGACTTAGTTGTTCTTTAGACCACACAATGTGTGCCCACAAATGTCTCCTCTTGGAGTGTGGCCAGTTGGGTCCTCTACTAGCTTTGTTCTTGGTCTTAATAACAAAAGACCTCCTATACCTCCGTTTTCAGATTGGAGGCCGTTTTCTCCATTTCAAAAGGGGAATGACTAAGTGCCATAACTCAGGAAAGATGAGCTGGATATTAAAGGACAAGGAACATACTGCATCAGACTCCAGAGGACCTGCAATGTTTCCAGACTGATGACAGGTACAGTCACATTTATTTCTATTAGAGGAATCTAACAAAGAACAAATGATGTGATCTGAAATCAGGGCTTTAATTTTGGTTTTGTTTTTTTTTGAGTTGGAGTTTCACTCTGTCACCCAGGCTGGAGGGCAATGGCACCCAGCCACTGCAGCCTTGACCTGCTGGGCTCAGGTGATCTTTCCACCTCAGCCTTCCAAGTAACTGGAACTACAGGCACACACGACCACGCCTGGCTAATTTTTTGATTTATTGCAGAGATGAGGTTTTACCAAGTTGCCAGTGCTGGTCTTGAACCCGTAGGCTCAGGTAATCCTCTCATCTCGGCCTCCTCAAGTGTTGGGATTATAGGTATGAGCCACTGCCCCAGGCCTGGAATCAGGGCTTTAATAGGACAAATTTTTTTTTTTTTTAGTTGGAGTCTCACTCTGCCACCCAGGCTGGAGTGAAGTGGCATGTTCACGGCCACTGCAACCTCTACCTGCTGGGCTCAGGCAATCCTTCTACACGGCTGGAACTACAGGCACGTGCCACCACGCCTAGCTAATTTTTTGATTTATTTTAGAGACAAGGTCTTGCCAAGTTGCCCAGGCTGGTCTTGAACCCCTGGGCTCAGGCAATCCTCTCACCTCTGCCTCCCAAAGTGCTGGGATTATAGGTGTAAGCCACCACACCTGGCAGGAACAAATCATTTAAATACATGCAGAATGGGCTGGATAAAGTGCCTCACGCCTATAATCCCAGCACTTTGGGAGGCTGAGGTGAGAGAACTGCCTAAGACCATGGGTTTGAGACCAGTCTGGGCAAGTTGGTGAGACCTCATCTCTACAATAAATAAAAAAATTAGCCAGGCATGGTGGTGTGTGCCTGTAGTTCCAGCTCCTTGGAAGCCTTAGGTGGAAGGATCGCCTGAGTCCAGCAGGTCAAGGCTGCGGTGTGGCCGTTATTGTGCCACTGCACTCTAGCCTGGGCAACAGAGTGAGACTCCAACTCAAAAAACAAAACCAAATAAAATAACATGTAGAATGTCTTAAGGCATATTTAATATATTGCTTTTCAGAAACCATTTGGATTTAGAAACTAGAAAAAGTCCTCTTAAATGCATATGAAGAACATCCCTGCTAATTTATACAGTGACAATCTCTAGAAAGATATAAGACCCTGGTACCAGAGGTACCTCCGTTAATAGGAACAAGGATGTATGGGAAGTTAAAGGGGATGTCGTGTGGAGGTTTTTTCACTGTATATTCATTTGACCTTTTGACTTTTGTACCATGTGTTCATACTAACTCAAAAATAAGTACTTTTTCTTTGGCCAGATGTAGTGACTCATGCCTGTATTCCTAGCACTTTGGGAGGCTGAGGCAAGAGGACTGTTGAGCCTAGGAGTTCAAGACCAGACTAGGCAACATAGCAAGACCTCATCTCTACAAAAAATTTTTAAATGAATCAGGTGTGGTGAGGGTCATCTGTAGTCTCAGCTCCTCGGGAGGCTGAGGTGAAAAGATCACCTGAGTCCAGCAGGTCAAGACTGCAGTGAGCCATGATCATGCCACTGCATTCTAGCCTGGAAGACAGAGTGAGACTGCAAATAAAAATTTTAAAAAAAGGAAAAGAAAAGAAGAAAGTACTTTTTTGACTATATATGAATAAAAATCTGTAATATTTAAATATTTTTTTTTTTGGTCATAAGATCTCCCTGTCACTTTCCTCTAAAGTAAGAAATTCTTTTTTTTTTTTTCTTTTTTTGAGTTGGAGTCTCACTCTGTCACCCAGACTGGAGTGCAGTGGCCACTCCCAGCCACCGCAGCCTCAACCTGCCTGGCTCCGGCGATCCTTCTGCCTCAGCCTTCCAAGTAGCTGGAACTACATGGGCGCACTACCACACCCAGCTAATTTTTTTTATTTATTGTAGAGATGAGGTCTTGCCAAGCTGCCCAGGCGGGTCTCGAACCCGTGGGCTCAGGCAATCCACTCACCTCAGCCTCCCAAAGCACGGGATTACAGGCTGAGCCACCGAGCCCAGCTAAGAAATTCTTTCAAGGCCTGAGGAAAATGATGAATTAAACTTTTCCTGACAGGAAAGACAGAGTCTGAAAATTATGCCTGATGGATGGAATGAAGAATCCTGGCAAGAGATGTGGTGCTGACAGACTAAGAAATGCATGGCAGACAGAATTTGGACTATTCACCGAAATTGTGATAGAGCAAACTGTAAAGCACATTTAGGGTGATATTTTCCTTTTTATTGTCAATGTTTGCAACTAATCAAAGTACTTTTTAGTCACTGCACCCAGCTTCTGTCCTCACCCAACTCACCTGAGGTGTCTTTTTCTCATTTCTTCTGAGTTGACTTCCACAAAGTTCGAGAGTGCCACTTTTGGTGGGGAATATAATGCTGTCAGGTTGCATTTTTTACCGCACATTGGTTCCCTGTGTCCCGGTAATGACCCTATGTAAATGCCACTGGGCCAGAGAACTGCAAGACCTAGCGACGCGACAGGAATTACAGGAGAGGATTAGCGGCAGGGCAGCCTGTGGCGACATTGAAAAACATCATCCCAAGGAGAGGCACATGCTTCCACCTGGCTGACAGAAGTATCCCGAGGTTTACGTGAGGTCACAGCCAGAAAACGATTTTTGCTGTGCCTTCTGATCTCTTTGGGAAGGTGAGTCATAAGATGCCATGGGTACATCCCAACATTTTAGAGACTGCCCTGACTCAAAAGGGGTGGCAAGATGCTGGCTACTTCAGGGCCCCGGAGTGTGAGATTTCATCATTCACAGCAAGATTAAAGGGCTTTCATCGGGAGGCTTCTCGGGTCTTGCCATCTAGGGGTGGGGTCTCTGTGTATGTGTGTGTGTGTGTGTGTCTGTGACGGGGATAGCAAACTAAACAAATGAAACCTTTTTGTTCCTCCTTTCTTAGCCCCCAATTTTATTTTATTTTTAAAAAATATTTTCCATTAAATTTATTTATGACATAAAAAATCAAGATAACTGTTTTTCAACCCCCAATTCTAAAAATAATTAATGGATGGGCGTGGTGGTTCATGTCTATCATTCCAGCATTTTGAGAGGCCAAGGCAGGACAATTGCTAGAACCAGTTTGAGACTAGCCTGGGCAGCATAGTGAGATCCTACCTCTACAAAAAATTTAAAAATTAGCCAGATGTGATGGTGTGTACCTGTAGTCCCAGCTACTCAGGGGACCGGGTAGAAGGATTAAGCCCAGGAAGTTGAGGCTGCAGTGAGTTGTAAGCATGCCACTGCATGTACTCCAGCGTGGGTGACAGAGTGAGACCCCAAATAAAAAAAAAAAAATTAGCTGGGCTTGGTGGCTCAGCCTGTAATCCCGCGCCTTTGGGAGGCTGAGGTGAGTGGATTGCCTGAGCCCGCGGGTTCGAGACCCGCCTGGGCAGCGAGACCTCATCTCTACAATAAGTCAAAAAAATCAGCCGGGCGTGGTAGCGCACGCCTGTAATTCCGGCTACTTGGAAGGTTGAGGCGAAAGGATCGCCGGAGCCCAGCATGTCGAGGCTGTGGTGGCCAGGAGTGGCCACTGCACTCCAGTCTGGGCAACAGAGTGAGACTCCAACTCAAAAAAAAAAAAAAAAATTAGCTAATGGCTGAGAGAGCTCTAGAATACTAAAAAACTGGTGATGAAATGAAACGTGGTGCTACCAGCAAGGATCTGAGGTAGCAGTGGTCTCCCACAATTGTGCTACAGTATACAGAGATTTAGAGGCGTCAGAGTTTACCCCTGGTTAAAGAGATTAGAAAAGGTTCAGTTTGTCAAGGAAACCCAAAAATCAGTGGCATGAGATCAGTCCAAGTCAGAGACTTCTCAACGGCAAACCCTAAGCTCTTCTGTCATTCCCTAACTTTTGGTAGAAGGTTGTTGGAATCACCACTCTCCACAAAACAGATAAACGAAGCCAGATGGTGTCTCTAAAAAAAATGTGGCCTGCAGCTATGAATGTGTGACTTGCATTCTCTTTCAGAGTAAGAATAGATAATGTAGATACTGCTGTTGAGGACTGGCTCAGAGAGAAGAGAAAGCTAATAGATGGAAAAATGTGCCTAGGGTTTTTAGGCCTGGGTTGTCTTACTCAGGGCTGTGTTCTTTTTTTTTTTTTTTTTTGAGTTGGAGTCTCACTCTGTCGCCCAGGCTGGAGTGCAGTGGCCACTCCAGCCACTGCAGCCTCGACCTGCTGGGCTCCGGTGATCCTTCCGCCTCAGTCTTCCAAGTAGCTGGAACTACAGGTGCGTGCTACCACGCCCAGCTAAGGGCTGTGTTCTAAGCCCCCTTGAGACTCATACCTGGCAGGTAACACGTGCCCAGCCAGCTTTCCTCCAATGAATGAAGAGCTTTCTCAGAATAAAGTTTTTGTAGTCAGCGATCAAGACAGCTACTGGACTTCTCTGCAGCCTTGAAATCTGCCTTTTCTGTTTTCTGAATATCCAGACAGAGGACAAGTCTTGATTATAATGATCATTAGCTTAGATTACCATCTATTTTTTTTTTTTTTTTTGAGTTGGAGTCTCACTCCATCACCCAGATGGGAGTGCAGCGGCCGCTCCCGACCACCACAGCCTCAACCTGCTGGGCTCCGGCAATCCTCCCGTCTCAGCCTTCCAAGTAGCTGGAACTACAGGTGTGAGCTACCATGCCTGGCTAATTTTTGATTTATTGTAGAGATGAAGCCTTGCCAAGTTGCCCGAGTGGGCTAACTCAAAGAAAAGAATTCCTCCAAGCTCCTCGGAGGCTATCTCCACACTCTGACATCACATCCTGCCTGTTTGATTAGGTTTTGGGGTGAATTTTGCCCCTCCCAAACACACTTTGTTCATCTCTTTTAGGTTTGGGAGTTAAGCCAAAAATTCCTGGAGAAGGGTGAATTCCTTTCCCTTGCCCAGGTTGACGTTTGAGCACACATCGCCCTCTTGTGTTTACAACAAATTTGAAACGTAGTTTCCAGCATCTGCTAAAGCAAAGCAAAATGAAGCCTTTTAACAGCCCTTAAGCCTAAAGACCTCAGTATGAGGAAAAGGGAGCGCAGACATGCCAATTTCCCCAGAATTTCCAGAATAGTCCAGAATTTTATGAAGATACTATGGATAGCTACCCAACCCAGAACTTTGAAAATTAAAAATAAGCCGGGCTCGGTGGCTCAGCCTGTAATCCCGTGTCTTTGGGAGGCTGAGGTGAGTGGATTGCCTGAGGCCGCGAGTTCGAGACCCGCCTGGGCAGCGAGACCTCATCTCTACAATAAATCAAAAAATCAGCCGGGCGTGGTAGTACATGCCTGTAGTTCCAGCTACTTGGAAGGCTGAGGTGGAAGGATCGCCGGAGCCCAGCAGGTCGAGGCTGCGGTGGCCGGGAGCGGCCAC
>NW_007260476.1:822920-826262 GCF_000164805.1 Carlito syrichta
CTCCAGTCTGGGCGACAGAGTGAGACTCCAACTCAAAAAAAAAAAAAAGAAAGAAAATTAAAAATATACATATAGAAGACATAAAAATATATATTCGACAGCTAACAGTCCAGGTGTAGTGGTTCATGCTTGTAATCCCAGCACTTTGGGAAACCAAGGCAAGGAGGATGGCTTGAGCCTGGTAGTTTGAGAGCAGCCTGGGCAACATAGTGAGAACTTGTCTCTACAAAAATAAAATTAGCCAAGGATGGTGGCACACATCTGTAGTCCCAGCTACTCAGGAGGCTGAGGGGGAAGGGTCGCCTGAGCCTGGAGGATGAGGCTGCAATGAACTGTGATTGGGCAACAGAGTAAGACTCTGACTCAAAAAAAAAAAAAAAAACTTAACAGAAAATTATACTTTTTCTAATGAAGCTGGGGATTTTTCATAAACTGAAAGTTTGACCAAATAGTAGAAATGTGAAGATATTCTCCTAGCATTTGCATATTCAATGTATTGCTTTTTGAGTCATCTTTCATATCTCCTTCAGTGTTGCCCCCACCCCTCCCCCAGACATGTAGACAAGCTGTGTGAGTGTGTAAATACACCCCTCTGCGGGGCTTATATTCTCAATCACAATCAAGACTCATCATGCTCCTAAGCTTTCTCATGGAGAAGGAAGGACTTTAGATTTCTCCAGTCAGTCCTTGCTCCTCTGTCCCTTTAAGCAGGTGCAAGTGTGTTATAGGCCGAGGCTCTGGAAATGGGAATTTCTTATATTTCTCATGTTTGATTTGAAGTTGTTTATCTAAATGTACCAAGGCGGCTTCCTTGATTGGTGTAACTTCCCATCCTCCCTTAAGGAATGATCAGCATGATTAGATCTCGGGTCATGCCAAAACTGTTGAATCTGCCTTGTTAATTCAGGCTGGGGGTGGGGAGGGAGCTGGTGAAGGGATTAGACAATCTTGAGATCTTGCAGTATGCCCTTGTTAATTTAGCCATGGGGGTGGCTATGGAGTGTGAATTCTGAGTAAATTGTGTTTTCAAGGAGTGAGTTTTTTTTTTTTTTGAAAGCCATCAGTAAAAACTACTGGAGAGAGGATACCTTATTTAGCAAATGGTGCTGGGAAACCTGGCTACCACATGGAGAAAAATGAAATAGGACCACTACCTGTCGCCATATACAAAAATAAACTCTAAATGGACCATAGACCTAAATATAAAACCTCGAACTATAAAAATCTTAGAAGAAAACACAGGAGACACCCTTATACACACTGGAGTAGGCAACCAATTATTGATCAAATCCCCAAAAACATATACCATAAAGGATAAGATAGACACGTGGGGCCTTATCAAACTGAAAAGCTTTTGCACAGTAATATAAACCACCAAGAGAACAGGGAGACAACCCACAGAATGGGAAAAAATATTTGCTAATTGTACATCTGACAAATGCCTTACATACAGGATCTGCAAGGAACTCAAATGAACCAAAAGGAAAAAAACAAACAACCCTAGAGGAACACAAATTGATCTACAAAAAAGACACCTGCACACACACGTTTATTGCCACACTAATCACAATAGCAAAAACGTGGAGACAACCCCACTGCCCATCGAAAGTAGACTGTATAAAGAAAATGTGGTACATATACATAATGGAATATTACATAGCCATAAAGAAGGACAAAATCATGAACTTCTCAGCAAATTGGATGGAGTTGGAGACAATTGTTCTTAATGACTTATCACAGAAACAAAGAACAAAATACTACATGTTCTCACTTATAAGTGGGACATGAACATTAACTACAATAACACAAGGAAGAGATCAGCAGTTGCAGGACACTGCCAGGGGATGGGGGAAGGGGGAGGAGAGGGCATAACAACACAAAGGTACCTGATCCTAAACCAGGGGAAGTGAGGACTAGTTGGAGACCCAAATTTCAACTGCACATGCATTACTTATGTACCTAATCCTGATTTGTACCCCACACCTTTTTAATAAAACAAAATAATAAATAAATAAATACACTAACTAACTCCCTGATTCCATGGTATCAGATTAGGCACCCATTTCTCCCAGGCTGCTGTCTCCTGTCTCTGACTGACCCTGAGGGAGAGAGCAGCCAGTCTGGGTCTGTTAGGCTGGAACACAACGTGTGATTCTGGGACATTCCAGTAAGCACCTGAGTCTGAAGTTTCCAGGGTCACTGGCCCAAGTGTGACCTGATGAGACTGGTGACCCAAGTCTCTTGTACTGGCTTTTAAAGTAAAGAGACTAGAATGAAAGATACTTTCACATGGACATTGTAAAAATCATCTTTTTGACTGATCATGAAGGCTCACACCTGTAATCCTGACACTTTGGGAGGCCAAGGCAGGAGAATTGCTTCAGACCAGGAATTTGAGACCAACCTGAGCAACACAGTGAGATCCTGACTCTACAAAAGAATAAAAATTAGCTCAGTGTGATGGTATGTGCCTCTAGTCCCAGCTACTTGGGAGGCTGAGGTGGGAAGATCGCTTGAACCTAGGAGTTCCAGGTTGTAGTGAGCTATGATTACTGAAAGAAGTTTGGCACCAGTAACGACTCCACACCTGGTCTGAACCAAGAGATTTATTAAAGGGGCAGTTACACGAAGGGACTGTAACCGAGGAAGGGTAAGAGAGAGAGAGAGAAAGAGAGAGACCGAGAGAGAGAGAGTAAGAGAGTGGCGGGGACAGAGAAAAAGCAAGAGAGAGAGAGCTATGCAGGGAGAGGGATATATTTATGAACCTTGCAGGGGCTGGCCAGTGCTGGGCTTGAGTCTTATTGGAGGAGACTATGAGGTAGCATTTCTATAGGGAGAGGTTGTTTGAGCACAGGTTTAAGTTTCGCATGGGCAGGAAAAGCAGGAGCTTAGGGCCTTTGTTGTCTTTGTTTGGTTCCATATAGTGTTAGCGCCATCTTGGGAGACGCCCTTCTGACTGTTCCCTGTGCCTTTCAGTTACACCACTGCATGCCAGCGGGGCAACAGAGTGATTTTTCTGCCTCAGCCTTCCAAGTAGCCGGAACTACAGGCATGAGCCACCACGCCCAGCTAATTTTTTGATTTATTGTAGAGATGAGTTCTCACCAAGTTGCCCAGGCTGGTCTCGAACCCATGGACTCAGGTAATTCTCTCACTTCGGCCTCCCAAAGTGCTGGTATTATAGGCATGAGCCACTGCACCTGGCCTAGACCTTGACTCTAATAACATATGAAAATAAGTATAAAATAAAAATAATCTTTCTAGCTGGGCTCGGTGGCTCAGCCTGTAATCCTGCGCTTTGGGAGGCTGAGGTGAGTGGATTGCCTGAGCCCGTGGGTTTGA
>NW_007260476.1:826282-828711 GCF_000164805.1 Carlito syrichta
GCGGCCCCTGCACTCCAGTCTGGGCGACAGAGTGAGACTCCAACTAAAAAAAAAAAAATCTTTCTTTTTTTTGTTTTTTTGAGTCAGGGGTCTCACCCTGTCACCTAGGCTGGAGTATAGTGGCATGATCATGGCTATCTGCAGCCTCAAGATCCTAGGCTCATGTGATCCTTCTGAGTAGCTGGGACCACAGGTGCATGCCACCACACCAGCTATTTTTTTTTAATTTGAAAGCAGGTATTGTTTATTAACTGACCAGTTAATAAAAATAATCATGCTAGACACCTTAGTTCATTCTTCTAATAAGCCAGTTGATCTGATCTTCCTTGTTACACCTTCTACAAAATGAGTGGTCTTTTTCTTGATTCCACCTCATGGAGAGGATAATTTAAAGGGCCAGAGGAATTATTTGCTTCTTTGAAGTGTTTTCCAACAGTAGTGATCTCATAAATCAGATCCTCCATACAGATGATGCCATATTTACCGAGAGATCAAACAATCAAAGCATTATCTGTCAAGGCAGTTTGCTTATTAATTTTGCCATAACCACACTTGTTGATTAGTTCACTTACTGACTTCAGGTTTGGGTACTCCCGTGCAATATATGGTTCCACAATCCTCAGCACATTAATGGAAACTTTGTTGAGTTTAACAAAGGTTCCACTGAAGATATGACAAAGGTAAAGAGGCTGCAACACCTTTCGGGCCTTTGGGCTCACACCATCGATCCCTCTGACCCTGATGACAAATGCCAACTTGTATTCTGCAGGTACATAGAAGTAGCCAGCTTTTCTTGCCATCCTAGCCATTTGAATCTGTTCCATACATCTGCCTGTATTGCTTGTGATAGTGCTGAACTTTTTTCATAGGCAAGCTTCCTCCTTGCCTTTTGAAGCATTTTTGGGGGCAAATGTCTTTCTCTGGCACTTGATCTTCAGCTTTAAGAAATTTGGGCGGGGCAACCCTTTAGGGCCCCTCTCATTGTGGGAGCTTGTCTGTCCTCTCAGTAAATCCTACTTTAAAAAAAAATCCCGCACCTTTGGGAGGCTGAGGTGAGTGGATTGCTTGAGCCCGCGGGTTTGAGACCCACCTGGGTAACTTGACGAGACCTCATCTCTACAATAAAATCAAAATGAGCCGGGCGTGGTTGGAAGGCTGAGGTGGAAGGATTGCCGGAGCCCAGCAGGTAGAGGCTGCGGTGGCTGGAAGCGGCCACTGCACTCCAGTCTGGGTGACAGAGTGAGACTCCAACTCAAAACAACAACAACAACAAAACAAATTTGGGTTGGGCGTGGTGGCTCAGGCCTATGATCCCGGCACTTTGGGAGGCCGAGGTGAGAGGACTGCCTGGACCCACGAGTTTGAGACCAGCCTGGGCAACTTGGTGAGACCTCATCTCTACAACAAATGAAAAAATTAGCCAGGCATGGTGGTGCATGCCTGTGGTTCCAGCTACTTGGAAAGCCAAGGCAGAAGGATTGCTTGAGTCCAGCAGATCAAGGCTGTGGTGGCCGTGAGCGTGCCACTGCACTCCAGCCTGGGCGACAGAGTAAGACTCCAACTCAAAAGAAAAGAAAAGAAAACATCTTTTGGCTTTCTCTTAAGGGTTTCTGGCACATCAGGAATCTTCTTTTTCTTCTCTTCAACACCTTCTGTGGTTCCAGCTGAAAAAGAGGTCCAAGTAATTTTTTGTAGAGACAGAGCCTTATGATGTTGTCCAGACTGGTCTTAAACTCCTAGACTCAAGTGGTGCTTCCACCTTGGCTTCCCAAAGTGCTGGAATTACAGGCACGAGCCACTGCACCCAGCCCAAAAATCCTCTTTTGAGCGCTGGGTTATGTATTGTTCTGGGTTAAGTACTACAGGTAAAGAATGAAAAAGACATATTTTGCCAGTAGGAATGTACATCTCTCATCTATGTACATTTTATTGCTCCATCCCTCATATGAGAGTATCTCATCTTCAAAAAACTGCCGTCAGGGATCCTGCAGAAGTCCTGTGCTGTGATGAAATGTGCTGCTGTACCTTACTGAGCAGCCCTAATGAAATACTTTCTTGACGAAGACTGCCAATGCTCAGATCAGGCCTATTAAAGCCCCATTTTTGGGCCCCTGCTCAAGAAGTAAATGAGATTTGTACTTTCCTACCTCCTCGTCTGGGTTCCATTCCATTAGTGGTAATCATCTCTTTAAGGACTGTTGTGCTTTCTGTATGCTTTGTTTTTCAAGGTGCACCCTGTTTTTTAACAGGGCATAATCCCTTACCTCAAAGAAGCAAAGCTTCGCTGGCAAACTTATAGACCATGTTGGGATCAGTAGGTAAGAAGGATAATTAGGGTAGCTTGACATTTCCTGACATTTCTCTTCAGGCATGCATTTTATGTCTGTCTCTATGAAAAGAGGCCTCTCTTTTTTTTTTTTTTTTTTTTG
>NW_007260476.1:828731-843912 GCF_000164805.1 Carlito syrichta
CCATGCGCTACCATGCCCGGCTGATTTTTTGATTTATTGAAGAGATGAGGTCTCGCTGCCCAGGCAGGTCTCGAACCCGCCGGCTCAGGCAATCCACTCACCTCAGCCTCCCAAAGGTGCGGGCACCGAGCCCGGCTTCTCTTTCTTTTTTTTCTTTCTTTTCTTATCCCAATCTGACAGACCAAAGAACACTTGACATAGGAGTATGATTTACTCTGACCTTAATTATTCTGGTACATTTTTCCTTTAGAGTAAATTAAGGCTAAGGGTGAAAGTCAGAGCTCTCTTGGTTTCTTGGCTTTGGATTGTAAAAAAGATTAGATTAAACACCTAACAACCTTCCTCGGTTGTCTCCAGGTCAGACACCTTAGGGTGTGGAGGGTCCAACTGGCTCTGTGTGATGAGCATTTCCAAGTGATTCCTGAAGACCCCTTCCTCCACCTAAGGCCTGAGAGCGGGCTTTTCTTGGGTGGCGAGAGAAGCCTAAATATAACCGGCCAGTACTTTCGTCCATTCCTCAGCCCATTCTCGTCTGGATCCTTTCACACCCTCAAAACTAAACCCGGCCCATCCTGTCCAGTCCTCCACCTCCTTTTGAACTCTTAGCGCAATCTCTAGTTTTCCTCCCACTTCCCTGGCTCTCCTTCTGTGGCTCCGCCTCCTTGACCTTTTCCTGAGTCCCAGGGACGTCCTTCCAACAGTTTATTTGATATCCCTGTGTAGATGACACCCAGGTAGTTCCAATTCAACCTGACTGAGCCTTAAGTCACAACCCGGCTTCACCCAAAACAACCCTAGCCACCGAACGACTCCTCCCACCACCTGGCCACTGATGTCAGAACCTGGAGCAATTCTTGGCCCCTCCCCTTCCTCACCTCCCTCATCTAATCAATCTGAGTCCCTTCCAAATACACGCCAAAACCAGGATTCCTTTCCACCTCCATTGCTATCCCTAGATCCAGCACCACGGTCCCTCTGCCCATTACAGCAGCTTCCTCACTGGTCTCTGCGTCTGCATGTTCGTCCCTTTCCATCCCACTTTCCACACTGCAGCAAATCAAACCCTCACTCCCCCGCTTAACACATACCGATGCAGTCAGGGGAAAGTCCAGAATGACTAATTAATTGATCGTGGGGGAATTTCCAAGGTGCAATTTGTAGCTATAGTGCTGGGCAAGACCCGCCTCCCTCGAGACCCCCAAGCCTCCTTGCCAGCAACTCCCCCTGCTTTCTTCACAATCCGCATGCTCTGGCATTCTTTCAGTTCCTCTAATTCCAGAACCACCCTCCTTCCTCAGGGTCTCTGCACTTTTCTTGCCTTTTCCTGGAATGCTCTTGTTCCCTTGCTTTTGTTCAGTCTCCAGCTCTTAGCTATGTTCCCTGAAATTCCTTCCCTGACCCATTAACTAGGTCAGGACCCATCTGCTATAAGCTGCTCCTTCATAGCACCTCTCACCATTATCACTAAAATACATTTTTTGTTCTTTGTAACCACAGCTGCCTTCCAAGAAGGGTGGAACCTATTAAACTGAAGAACCTTTTGGCTGCTGAACTTCTTAAGGGAGTGTCATTGTAAAAGTTTATGGGAGAACCAAAATGTTCTGCCAAAAACAATGGCAAGAAAATAACACAGCAACAACAATATGGTAGTTCTTGGTGCAATCCTGGGGACATGAGTGAAGGAGGAAGGCGGGGTGGGTGCTGTGGGATTGAAGGGTATTTTTTTTTTTTTTGAGTCGAAGTCTCACTCTGTCACCCAGACTGGAGTGCAGTGGCCACTCCTGGCCACCGCAGTCTCGACCCGCTGGGCTCCGGCGATCCTTGCACTTCAGCCTTCCGAGTAGCCGGAATTACAGGCATGTGCTACCATGCCCGGTTGATTTTTTAAATTTTTTTTTGAGTTGGAGTCTCACTCTGTTGCCCAGACTGGAGTGCAGTGGCCGCTCCCGGCCACCGCAGCCTGGACCTGCTGGGCTCCGGCGAGCCTTCCACCTCAGCCTTCCAAGTAGCCGGAATTACAGGCATGCGCTACCACGCCCGGCTGGTTTTTTGATTTATTGTAGAGATGAGTTCTTGCCTGCCCAGGCGGGTCTCGAACCCACGGGCTCAGGCAATCCACTCACCTCAGCCTCCCAAAGGCGTGGGATTACAGGCTGAGCCACCTAACCCGGCTTTGAAGGGTATTCTTAAGTGCTTAAGTGAAATGATGAGGAAGGACTTTGGAAGAACAGAGTTAGCGTTTAAAATAAAGAGTTTTATTTACTAAAAACTCTATCAGAGATCCGCTTGTCTGTACAAATGACCTCTTCCTGGGTAACTGATTAAACTTGAGCCCATGAAGAATTTTTCTACCATCAACAAGGACACACTTGGCAAGAGAAATGTCTGTGGGAGTTGGCAAGATCAAGACAGAATCTGGAGTGATGGATATCCACAATATCTGTCTGGCCCACTTGTAAGTGTCCACCTCTACAGATTTAGGGAGGAAGCAGAGCACCAAACAGGAAGTGAGAGGACCAGCAGGGGGAAGATGCAGATGAGGCCAGGATGGAGACAGAAGGCAGGCTGGGATCCTGCTTGGGCTCCTCTTTCTTCAGAATGAACTGGACCCCCAAGATGACAGCAAAAGTTATAAATTGCACCTTGGAAATTCCCCAAGATCAATCATTAGCTAACACCCTTCAATGTTCCCAGAGAGGTGCTATTAAACAACATTTATAGTTAATAAACATATTCCAAGACACACCCAGGCAGGAATAGACTCTAGGACTATGACAGAGATAGCTGAATGCAGCTTCACAGAGGTGACAGTCCCCAAGGCCAGTAGTTACTCAATTGCCTTATGAATCCTTGTTTTCATCAGTTTTTGGTATTCTCCCTGAACAATACCGGCAAATATTTGCTTAATTAAGATAAAGTTTTCATTCTAATCAATCAAGCCACAAGACAGTTTAAAGGAAGTTAAGTATCTAGGGCAGGGTCACACACTTTTCCTGTAAAGGGGCCAGGTCATAAATCTGTTAGACTTAGCAGCCACCCACCTACTATCCCTGACATATTTTTTTCTTTCCTTCTTTTTTAAAATGCAGTCTTTCAACAATATTCTGAGCTCAGGGACAGTACAAATCAGGCCAAGGGCAGATTTGACCTTGGGCTGTCGTTTGCTGACCCCTGCTTTAGAGTGAGGAGAAATAGTCATATTAATGCTAGATCACACTTTCTGAATGCTGTTGTGTGCCTTGTTCTTAACCTCTGTACCTCTCGGTAGTTTGCAATACTTGTCTCTCAGCAGCAGACCTTAAAGAATAATTCTATGGGTCTCTTAGAACCACCATACGTATATGCAGAAGTTTCACTTGTGGGCTACCATTGGAACAAAGCTCTCCTGAAAACATATAGGGAGGAATTAAAAACTGGTGCTCTTTTGATGGTGGTTCCACTGTGCTTTCTCCATAATTAAAATTCATTCATAACTATTTTCACTGCCCATAGAAGTCAGAAAAACTCTCCTTCTAGACTTGGGGGATGAAAGGACATGGTCCTTATTATTTTCTACTATGAGCCAGCTGCTTTTCTGGGGCAAAGACAGCAGCTGTAAGTGCAGAGAGCACAGAAGTGAGGGGTTTGCTATCACTGCAATTGTGTGTAGTAAAAGAAGATAGAAAATAACAGGCAAACAAATAGGTTATTTCAGGTACTAATTAAGAGGGGTCAGAGATGATCAAATAAAGCTGTCCGGGTGAGAGGATCTGAGAGAGTGATTCCTGAAATGAAGGAGGATGGACTGGTTAAGACCTCTGGAAAGAATAGACAAGGAAAGAACCTCTGCAAAATGTGAAGTGAGAGTGTTGAAGAGGAGGGAACACTTTTGTTTACTGGTCTATTTCCCCCTATCTCCTTGCATGCTCTCCCCTGTCCCCCAAAGGCTAGAAACCTGGAATCTGAATTTCCCAGATCCCTCTCCTCCAAGTTTTGAAGGCAGTGCTCTCTCTGCTCCTGAGATGCGGAGGTGTGAGTGTTGGCAGACAGAACACAGGTGAATGACAGGGCTTTGGTGCTCCCTGTACTGGCTGGGTGGTTTCCCCACCAGCAGCTGCCTTGGCTGGCCACTGTGCCCATCAGCAGTGGGTTCTTCTATTTTCTGACCTCTGGTCAGTGGGTTCTTCCACTTTCTCATTCTCTGGCAACGTTAAGAACAACCATCCTGTTCCAATTTGCATTGAGGTTTCCAATTTAAATTCTTCTTTTCTTCAAAAACAGTTTCTAGAGTGGCTTTCCTTTTCCTGTTTCAAGACTGACTGGTACAGTATGTGCAAAGTCCTCAAGTAGGAATACATTTATTGGAGAGCAAGAAGGCTGGCCATGCTGGGGCAGGGAGAACATGGTGGGGGAGTGGAGAAATTGAAGCCAGAGGTAATCCTCCTCACAAAGGGCCATGCAAACCATCCTAAAAAGTGTGGATTTTATTTTGGAAACTTTGGAAAGGCATTGAGGGGTTTAAAGTGAGGGAGGAGATTGAACAGGGAAGAGGAGAAATGGACAAGATCAGAAAGTAGAAACAGACAGAATTAAGCAAATAATAATAATAATAATAAAGAGTATAATAACATGTTCTGAAAAAGAAAAGAATGGCTGAAAGGTAATTTGGTAACAGCCAAAATCTGAAGGACTATTTGATTTCTTATGTTTACTGGATGTTTTTCATCTATTCTGAGGGCAAAGGAGGAGCAGCCTCAAGCTATAGAAGACTTCAGATTAGTTACATAAAAAAGTCCCTTACTGCAGACAGGAATCATTTCTTTTCTTGTAACATTATA
The DNA here is from genome assembly GCF_000164805.1 of Carlito syrichta. Taxonomy (NCBI): domain Eukaryota; kingdom Metazoa; phylum Chordata; class Mammalia; order Primates; family Tarsiidae; genus Carlito; species Carlito syrichta. The sequence continues at coordinate 833,549 of NW_007260476.1, forward strand.
AGGATACAATAAACAACTAATGATTATTGGTTAGATGAAACCTAATTTGAGCACAGTGTGGAGTGTCCCTAGAAATTGGATACACACGATTATAGATAATTTGGTCACATGTCTATATCCACTATATGAGAAACTGACCTTGATTCTAATGCTGTATGTTGATTATCCTCTATGTGTTCAGAAAGTCTCGTCCCCACAAAGGACGTATATATGCGGTTTTCAAGTTAAGGAAACAAATTGTTAAAAAATATATATACCTTATAATTTTGTCATGAGTACATTATAAGCAACGTTAACAATGATAAGAAGGTTATCTATCAGTTATTGCATATTAAAAAATAATTTACCAGCTAGGCTCAGTGGCTCAGCCTGTAATCCCGCGCTTTTGGGAGACTGAGGTGAGTAGATTGCCTGAGCCCGCAGGTTCGAGACCCACCTGGGCAGCGAGACTTCATCTCTACAATAAATCAAAAAATCAGCTGGGTGTGGTAGCACATGCCTGTAATTCTGGCTACTTAGAAGGCTGAGATGGAAGGATTACCGGAGCCCAGCAGGTCGAGGCTGCAGTGGCCGGGAGCGGCCACTGCACTCTAGTCTGGGCGACAGAGTGAAACTCCAACTCAAAAAAAATAAAAAATAAAAAATAATTTACTGAACATGTAATACAGAACACACAGGCAGGAAATGATAAAGAACACGGCAGCCATGAGAGACAATAATGGCTCACCTCTCCCACTGACTCAGGCACTAAGCTGGCCAGGTCCAGGTTTCAGCCTCAAGATAATCACAGTGATGTCACAGGAGCAAGATAATGGAACATGATCTTCAACGCTCAGTGGGAGGCTGATCCATTCAAACAGGTCCCACCAGAGTACAGTAAGTCCCCTACTTCCAAACAAGTTCTGTTCCAAGAGCACATTCGAAAGTCCAATTTGTTCGTAAGTCCAACAAAGGTAGCCTAGGTACCCAACTAACACAATCAACTATATAGTACTGTACAATAATAGTTATTGTACAGTAATACTTCTCGCACAAATAATACATTAAACACTGAACATAAAAAATAAAGAAAACACTTTTAATCTTACAGTACCTTGAAAAGTACAATAGTACAGTACAGCACAACAGCTGGCATCCAGGGGCTGGCATCAGGTGAACAGGCAAGAAGAGGTACTGACTGCAGGAGGTAGAGGAGGCAGGGGATGGTAGAGCTGAAGGATCGTCAGCAATAGGAGACGGAGGGCAAGCTGCAGTTTCACTCATGCCTGACACTGGTGGCACAGGTTCTGGTTCCTTGCTGGATTCAATTCTATCTACCCTCTTGAAAAAACGATTCAGTGAGGCCTGCATAGTAGACTTTTTCTCTCATCATAGATGACATGGTGGCACTGGGTGGCATCCTGCATGGTTGCTACAACCTTCATGTACCATTTTATGTTTGGGTCCTGTGCCTCAAAAGCTAACCGTGCCTCCTCACATAAAGAAAATCCCCTTGTCATTTTCTTCATCATGAATCTCTTCAGTTCTTCAGTTACTTCTTCCTCTTGTCTCTCTTCGTCCTTTCTCTGAACCTCCAATTCCATCAGGTCTTCCTTAGTGAGCTCCTCATGTTACGCAGCAAGGAGTTCAGTGAAGTCGTCCCCTTGCAGATCTAGCTCCAGCTTCTTGCTGAGGGTCACATCCACCTTCTCAAATTCATGAAAATTGTGAACAAATTTTTTCCAAGCCTCATTCACGGTGACAGCCGTAACCTCACACAAAGCAAAGTCAATGTTTTTTATAGCCTTGTAGCAGTTACAATCCTTCCAAAATTGTTGCAAAGTCACTCCTGATTCATCACTCACCTTCACTGCCTGATAAAAAGAGTGACATAAGTAACAATTTCTTGAAAGTCATTATAACACCCTGGTCCATAGCTTGGATGAGTGGCATAGTATTCGGTAGAAGATACAATACTCTGAGGGGATGAAAGTCATCCATGAATGGGAGTGGCCCAAAGCACTGTCAGGTAGCAAAAGAATGTTGAATGTGATATCCTTCTCCAAGCAATATTTCTCTACCTCCAGGATAAAGTGGTGGAAAAACCAGTCCTGGAAATTGGCCTATGTAACCCAGGCTTTGGGTTATTCTTCCATACAACAAGAAGAGAGCCCTTGGCTATGTTTTTAAGATCTCTTGAATTCTCTGAATGATAAACTAAGAGAGACTTCAGCTTCATATCACTGAAAGCATCGCCACCACACAACAGAGTTAACCTATCTTTTCCTGCTGTATAGCCTGGCATCAACTTTTCCTCCTTACTGATCTAACTGCAGTCTGGCATCCTCTTCCAGTACAGTCCTGTCTCATCCACATTAACAACCTGCTAGGGGCTGGGTGCTGTGGCTCAAGCCACCACTTTGAGAGGCTGAGGTGAGAGGATTGCTTGAGCCTAAGGGTCTGAGACCAACCTGGGCAACATGGTGAGACCTCGTTTCTACAATAAATAAAAATAATTAGCCAGGTGTGGTGGCATGCACCTGTAGTTCCAGCTACTTGGAAGGCTAAGGTGGAAGGATCGCCTGAGCCCAGGGTTGAGTCTGTGGTGGCCGTGAGCATGCCACTGCACTCCAGCCTGGGCAACAGAGTGAGACTCCAACTCAAAAAAAAAACCAAAAACCTGCTGGGTAAATACACGACTTCATCAATAATTTCTCAAAGTATTTCAGGAAATTACCAGGCAGCTCCCATAACCATATTCACTGGCTTTGCACTTTTATGTTGTGAAGGTTGGCTCTAGTCTTGAACTGATAAAACCACCCATGGCTGACATTTAAAAAGTGCACCATCTGATTCTTCACCATGATTCTTCTTCAAGTCTTCATAAAGGCTTTCAGCTTTCTCTTGAATCAGCATTAAGCTGAGCAGTACGTGACAAGGATGCTGATGCTGCATCCACACACTGAGAAGTTTCTCCAGCTCCTCCATCACTTTTCCATGCTTCTTTGATATTATTGTCAATGTCATCGGCACAGCAGACTCCACATTTCCATGACATTGTCCTTGTTCTTTAGAATTGTGATGATGGTTGAACTATGCAAGTTATAAGAACGAGTAACGTCTACCATCTTTTTGCCTTGCCCCACTCTCAATTATTTTCACTTTTGTTTCCATCGTTATTGCTGGGAACTTCTTAGCAGTGCCAGCTATATCACTGCTGGTTTTACTCTGGCTTCCAGAACTCTTGGGCTTGAAATAAAGATACTGTACTACTGTACTCTATACAAGTACTGTATAGTGAAGTACACAAAAGCATAGCCACTTGTAGAGGATGTGTGCACTTGACAATGTATGCCAGACATGTGAACTAACATGTGATTGGACATGTGAATGTACATTCACATCTTTGAAAGTTCGAAACTTGAAGGTTTGCATTCAGGGAGCCTATTGTACTGGTCTCTTACCTGGAGGTGCAATGGGTAGAGCCTGAGGGAGAAACAGAGTTTTTGCTCTTGATGGGAGAGCCTGCAAAGCAAGTCCCAAACTGGCCTTCAGTTCTGGGGCCCAATGGAGCAGGAGACTAGGTACAGGAGAAATGAGTGAGAAACCCAAAGTGGAACAAGCGAGATAGATGGAGGTAGGCTGGAGCAATGCCACGGAATAGGCAGTCCCCTTTCTGGCTTCCTGCAGGGGATGGACAGAACCTGCCCCCTGGGGTCACCAAGACCTAGATGAGAATCTTAGCTCTAAACCACAGCTTGGGAGACCTTGGGCAAAGTATCCAAACTCTTTGAATCTCAATATCTTTATCTTCAAAATGGGAATACTGAGGTCTTCATTATCCAAGGATAATTGGTAATGGTTAAAAAAAATTAAAGTGAACTGGGCTTGGTGGCTCAGCCTGTAATCCCAGCACTTTGGGAAGCTGAGGTGAGTGGATTGCCTGAGCCTACGGGTTTGAGACCTGCCTGGGCAACTTGGAGAGACCTCATCTCTACAATAAATCAAAAATTAGCCAGGCATGGTAGCGTGTGCCTGTAGTTCCAGCTACTTGGAAGGGTGAGGTGGAAGGATTGCTGGAGCCCAGCAGGTTGAGTCTGCGGTAGCCGGGAGCGGCCACTGTACTCTAGTCTGGGCACAAGAGTGAGACTCCAACTCAAAAAAAAAAAAAAAAAAAAAATTAAAGTGAATCTCAATGCAATCTCTATCAAACTACCAATGCCATTTTTCACAGAGTTAAAAAAAAAAAAAAAACCCTAAAATTCATATGGAACCAAAAAAGAGCCAGAATAACCAAAGTAAAAAGAACAAAGCTAGAAGCATCAGCATTACCTGACTTGAAATTATACTACAAGGCTGCAGTAATCAAAACAGCATGGTACCAGTACAAAGGACAGACACAAGGACCAATGAAACAGAATAGAGAATCCAGAAATAAATCTAAATACCCACAACCAACTGATCTTTGAGAAAGCAGACAAAAACATACACTGGGAAAAACATTTGACAAATGGCGCTGGGAAAATTGGAAGCTACATGCAGAAAAATAAAACTTGATTCCTATCTCTCCCCATATACAAAAATTAACTCAAGATGGATTAAAGACTTAAATGTCAGACCCGAAACCATAAACATTCTAGAAGAAAACCTAGAACTCTTCTGGATATTGGCCTAGGCAAAGAATTTGTGGTTAAAACCTCAACAACAAATGCAACAAAAACAAAAATAAATAAGTGGGATTTAATTAAACTTAAAAAAACTTCTGCATAGTAAAATAAATAATCAACAGAGCAAATAGGCAACCTACAAAATAAGAGAAGATATTCGCAATCTATATATCTGACAAAGAACTAATATCCAGAATCTACAAAGAAATCAAACAAATCAGCAGGAAAAAAGGAAATATGACCAATCATGGTGGTTTACATCTATAATCCCAGCACTTTGGGAAGGCAAGGCAGGAGGAACATTTGAGCCTAGAAGTTCGAGACCAGCCTGGGCAACATAGTGAGACCTGTTTCTATATTAAAAAGAAAATAACCCCACTAAAAAGTGGGCAAACGGGCTGGCGTGGTGGCTCAGTCTGTATCCCAGCATTTTGGGAGGCCAAGGTGAGAGGATTGCCTGAGCCAGGAGGTTTGAGACCAGCCTGAGCGACTTGATGAGACCTCATCTCTACAATAAGTCACAAAAAATAGTCGGGTGTGGTGGCATGCATTTGTAGTTACAGCTACTTGGAAGGCTGAGGTGGAAGGATCGCCTAAGCCTAGTAGGTTGAGGCTGCGGCAGCCATGAGCATGCCACTACTCTCCAGCCTGGGTGACAAGAGTGAGACTCCAACTCAAAAAAAAAAACAAAAAGAAAAGAAAAAAAAAGTGGACAAATGACATAAACAGACATCTCTAAAAAGAAGATATACAAATGGCCAACACAAATATGAAAAAATGCTCAAATTAAAAATACAATGAGATGCCACCTTACATCAATCAGAATGGTCATTATTTTTAAAAAAACAAAAACAATCGATGCTGGCTTGGATGCAGAGAAAAGGGAACATGTATACACTGTTGGTGGGAGTGATTTTTATGGAAATTAATAAGTAGATTTCTCAAAGAACTAAAAATAGATCTACCATTTGATCCTGCTGTAGCAGGAAAAATAGAGAGACCGTGACACTGAGACTATTATAGGAAGTGGCACTTTATTACGCTGCCTAGCACAGCGGGCTCAGTGGAACTAATGCGTCCAGACCGAGCGCCCCAGAACAGGTGACCTGGGGTCTTATACCCTTGTTTAGGTAAGGGAGGGGGTCGTGTTGAGTGATTACATATTTCCTTTGGAATTTTACAAGGTTGTACTCAGCAAAATCAGATTTTTCAAAGAACAAATGGTTTCCAGGAACTGCAGGCTTGTAAACCGTCAACTTCAGAAGGGGGGTTTTTGGATAAGTCTGTGAATTAGCCACTCTTTTTGTATATCCATTAAACGGCTAGTCTTTGGGCCATTTGGCCTTTCCCAAACAAAACCTGCCTGGTGCTGGGTGGGTCTTTAAAGTTGCAACTTGCCTTTCAAAAGGAAATACCTTTTAACTGCTATCAACCCCTCCTTCTTGCCGCTGGGCTAGTGGCAGCCCAAGTGAGGCCAACTGCTGATCCCAAATCAGCTACATGTGTTTTTGTGTTTATTCACTCAATCATACAAGTAATATATTTGAGCATATGCCGCATCCTGCCACACAGCAATCCCACTACTAGGTATCTACCCAAAGGAACAGAGGTTGTTATATAAAAAAGATACCTGCAACCACTTGTTCATCACAGCACAATTTACAATCGCAAATGTTGTACCTGAATCCTGAATCCGAGAGACCACCAAAGAGCCAGCTCCGATGCAAACACACGAGGGTCTTTATTCAGGCTCCAGTCTGGGCTCACAAACTGAAACCAACATAGCGGCTCGAGAATGAGAGCCCCCACCCAGTACAGCAAGTGGTTTATATACACAGTTGCGAGGGAAGGGCTGGGCGTGACTGGTTTTTCCTAGACTTGAGACATTATCCAATTAGAAGAAGGCATGACAGAAAATGAAGTCCACAGACCTTGCATAATTAGTTCTCAATTAGGTCCGTGGTGATGTCGGGGGACAGGAGTGCTTGAGATTGGTGGGTTCGCTTTTGATTTGTGTGGGTGTGGGCTCAGCTGCCCGTGATTGACTACTAACGGCCAAATGGGCAGAGTGGAGGTAGTTAAGCCTCCCGGAATGTTAGATAAGCTACGGTTTACAGTCAGCTTCAGCATACGAGCAGGATTGAAACAACACAGAGCCCATCAGAAGAGTGGCTGGTGCCACAGAGCCTACCATAATTCAAGCAAAGGAATGTCCGGGCGGGGCTTATTTCTTAACATTCACACACACTGCCAGCAGCAGTTGCATGCAGAAGCAGAAGCAACCGGTTATTTCATTTAACATGGTTATTATGGGACAAACAACAACTTAACAAAGTTCTAAGTACAAACACTGTAAACATTTTGTAACTTTACGGTCACAGTTAGGCGCCTTACATATGCCTAGTCTTACGGGGTTTGAGGGATTTATAAAATACAGTAAACGTCTCTTTCATAGCAAGTATATTCTTTAGAGTCTTTCACAAAAATGTGGAATCAACCTAAATGTTCATCAAGCAATCAGTAGATAATGAAAATGTGACACATATATACATTATGAAGTACTATTCATAATGTATATAAGAATGAATGAATGTATTTTGCAGCGACATATGTATGAAATTAGAAAACATCATCCTAAGTAAACGAACTCAGGAACATAATACCAAATCCTGCATGTTTTCTCTTATAAGTGGGAGCTAAACTAAAGATCTGCAAAGACATAGAAAATGGTATAATGGACCCTGGAGACTCAGAAGGTGGGGTTGGGGAGAGGAAGAGGTTGAAAAACAAAAAGTCACCTATTGGGGACAACATACACAGGTGGGGGTGGACCATTTAAAGCCCAGACTTTTTCACCATCGTACAATACAATCATGTAACCAAAAGCTATTTGTTACCCCCTAAAGCTATTAAAATAAAAATTAAAAAATAATGAAAAAAATTGCAATGAATCTATCTGATGGACCTATTTAAACAAGAAGTAAAGTTTCATAGAAAATAATTTAGGAATGTTTGACTACAACCCCAATTTTAAAAATAAAACTAAAAATTAAGACTATAAATTATTTTGTTTTATAGTTAACAAAGCATGGGTTATAATTACAACTATGTGCTAATTTTTAGAACAAGGAATGATTCAGATGTGTTTGCAAGGTGCTGGCTTATTTTTCTGACAGCATTCATCATGCTGGAGGTCTTATCAGTTTGCCTAAGGGTCTATTCTAACTCTTTGACATGCAAATAATTCTCTTTCTGTGATGTGGCATCCTAGTGTGAATATGTATATCTATGTATTACTTTTCGTTCACTGTAATCAGAAGTGTCTGGATGCTGACGGTAACCACCTCTTGTAATTTCAGTGACTTGTATTCATCTTTTATTAGTAGTATATGTTGAGCATTACAATTTGAATACAATTTTTTCCCTTCTTAAAATGTATATACACTTTTTTGGCACCCTCTGTATTTCTCACAAGGATAGAGAATGAACAAATATAATTGTTTTCAACTTTAATTTACTTTGAACTTTATATAGCTTTTTAAAAAATGATAAAAATCCTTTTCATTCCTGGAAATATAGTAGACTGTATGCTCTGAGAAGCCTTCCTTCTCCACAAAACATTTAGAAATTCTGCATAAAATGGAACAAATACCCCCTTTAAATGGAGAGCTGGCTCTGAAGAATAAAGGCAGCTCCCAGAGGAAGAAATGGAAGAAGGCTGCAAATTAGATGCTGCAGCTGCCTGGGGCTAGGCAGGGGCTAGAGCTGCAGCATAGATCTCTGTGGGGAGTGAGGAGGCTGGAAGGGCCTTCTGGAGTTCCATGGCACCCTGTAATCCCAGCACTTTGGGAGGCCAAGGTGAGAGGATTGCCTGAACCCACGGGCTCGAGATCAGCCTGGGCAACTTGGTGAGACCTTGTCTCTACAATAAATCACAAAAACTAGCCGGGCGTGGTGGCGTGTGTCTGTAGTTCCAGCTACTTGGAAAGCTGAGGCAGAAGGATCGCCTAAGCCCAGCAGGTCAAGACTGTGTTGGCTGTGAGTGTGTGGCAGGATGCAGCAAATGCTCAGATATATTTCTTGTATGATTGAGGAAATAAACACAGAAACATGTAGCTGGCTTGGGATCAGCAGTAGGCCTCATGGCAATCACCTGGAATAACTCCCAGCAGCAGGAGGAGAGGTGCTAGCAGTTAAAGGTATTTCCTTTAAAGGCAAGTTGCAACTTTAAAGACGCGCCAGGCACTGGGCAGGTTTTATTTAAGAAAGGCTAAATGGCCCAGAGACTGGCCGTTTCATGGAAACGGAAGAGAGTCTTATCTAAAACCCCCCTTCTGAAGTTGACTGTTTACAATCCTGCAGTTCCTGGACACCATTTGTTCTTTAAAAAATCTGATTTTGCTGAGTACAACCTTGTAAGATTCCAAAGGAAATATGTAATCACTCAAGACAACCCCCTCCCTTACCTTCTCCTGTACTGGGGCGCTCGATTTGGACCCTCGGGCCCGCTGGGATGGCCAGCGTAATAAAGTGCCACTTCCTATAATAGTCTTGGTGTCATGATCTCTCTATTTTTCCTGCTACAAGTGTGCTACTGGAGTACAAGTACCCCAGCTTGAGCAACAAGAGTGAGATTCAACTAAACAAAAAAAATCTACCACAATGAAGTGAGATGCCCAGCGTGTCTGCTGCAATTTTGGGTGATGGGTATATGGTAGGTAGATGGGAGGTTTGAGAAGCATGATTTGGTGTGAAATCTTTTCAGATACACACACACACACAAACACACACACACAAAAGGCCATATGCAAGTAAGTAAGTTCCTGTTGTTCTGCAACTTCCTTTTTCCCTTTTCATTTGTCTTTGAGATCTTTTACATTATATGTACTTGTCTCATTTTTTTTTAAATTGGAGCCTCACTCTGTCATCAAGGCTGAAATGTAGTGGCACACTCACGATCACCCCAGTGTAGACCTGATGGACTCCAGCGAAGCTACTGCCTCAGCCTTCCAAGAAGCCAGAACTACAAGCTCACACTACTATGCCCAGCTAATTTTACTTTATTTTATTTTTTGATTTATTGCAGAGATGAGGTCTCGTCAAATTGCCCAGACTGGTCTCAAACCTGCAGGTTTAGGCAATCCTCTCACCTTGGCCTCCCAAAGTGCTGGGATTACAGGTTGAGCCACCAAGCCTGGCCTGTCTTATTTTTTAAATGCTGCAGAACAGCACGTAGTATAGGTATGATTTCATTTGAAATTTCAAAACTGCTGGGTGTGGTGGCTGTAATCCCAGCACTTTGGGAGGCGGAGGCGAGAGGATTGCCTGAGCTCAGGAGTTTGAGACTTGCCTGGGCAACATGAGGAGACCTCATCTCTACAATAAATCAAAAAATTAGCTGGGTGTGGTGGCACACACCTGTAGTCCAGCTACTTGAAAGCTGAGACGAAAGGATCACCTGAGCCCACCAGGTCAAGGCTACAGAGGCTGTGATCATGCCACTGCACTCCAGCCTGGGTGACAGAGTGTGATTCTGACTACTCAAAAAAAAAAAAAAAAAAGAAAAGAAATTGTTACAGCAACTGCAGCAACTCACTGGGAACAGGAATAAACGCATTCAGAACAGGCACCGGAGACTGAGAGGAGAATCGATGGTGTTTATTCTGCAAGTCTCAGGCAGTGTAGCCTCCCAAAACCTGAGCCCTGACCCTCAGTTTC
>NW_007260476.1:843942-862139 GCF_000164805.1 Carlito syrichta
TTTTTTTTTTTTTTTTTGAGTTGGAGTCTCACTCTGTCGCCCAGACTGGAGTGCGGTGGATGCTCCCAGCCACCACAGCCTCGACCTGCTGGGCTCCGGCGATCATTCCGCCTCAGCCTTCAAGTAGCTGGAACGACAGGCGCGCGCTACCACGCCTGGCTAATTTTTGACTTATTGTAGAGATGAGGTCTTGCCAAGTTGCCCAGGCAGGTCTCAAACCCGCAGGCTCAGGCAATTCACTCACCTCAGCCTCCCAAAGCACTGGGATTACGGGCTGAGCCACCGAGCCTGGCTGACCCTCAGTTTCAAGATGCTTTTATAGAGTTCTTTTTGTGGTTACAACATCCATGAGTTTGCCGTTGGTGGGTTTACAGTTTTAAATTTAGGGCTGCGAATGGTTATTTCCACAACAGCATTGAAGCAGACATCTTTATGGACATTTCCATATGAGGTGCAGTAAAGGTGTTTACATAAGCAGAGATTGTGGTTAAGGGAAATGGCATGCAGCTGCTTACTTGAGATAAGACCCTTGAGGTCAGCTTTCCTTCTTGATTCCTGTTTTTCTATCTCAAAATTGTACAACCACCCTTACATGTCTACTTTTCCTTATTTTGCTGATATTTACTGATTATATTTATTTTGTTTCCTCCTATGAGTATGTAAGCTTCAAGGGGCAGGGATTTTTGTTTCGTTTGTTCACTGATATATCCCATGTGCCTAGAAGAGTGTTTATTACACATTAACTCTCAATAAATATTTCCTCAGCCGGGCTCGGTGGCTCAGCCTGTAATCCTGTGCTTTGGGAGACTGAGTTGAGTGGATTGCCTGAGCCCGCAGGTTCGAGACCTGCCTGGGCAACTTGGCGAGACCTCATCTCTACAATAAATCAAAAAATTAGCCAGGCGTGGTAGCGCATGCCTGTAGTTCCAGCTACTTGGAAGGCTGAGGCAGAAGGATTGTTGGAGTCCAGCAGGTCGAGGCTGCAGTGGCTGGGAGCATCCACTGCATTCCAGTCTGGGCAACAGAGTGAGACTCCAACTCAAAAAAAATTGAATAAATAAATAAATATTTCCTGGATGAATTGATATAATAAGTCACATTTCAATCAATTCCTCAATGACTTGTAAGTTTTCATGACTCTAAAATGTACCACAAACATTGTTGTGTGTGCTTTCACATGCACAAATCTGTAAACACTTGAGCCCTGTGAGTCTAAACAATGATGACTAGATGAGAAACTATATGGAAAACTACTTCTGATGGAAAACAAGCAGACAACTCACTATTATTTCACTCATGATTGTTTATTGCAGGTACATGACAAATGACTATTAGAATTACTACTCAGATCTCTTTCTGGAAGTTTTTTTTTTTTTTGAGTTGGAGTCTCACTCTGTCGCCCAGACTGGAGTGCAGTGGCCGCTCCCAGCCACCGCAGCCTCGACCTGCTGGGCTCCAGCGATCCTTCCGCCTCAGCCTCCCAAGTAGCCGGAATTACAGGCATGCGCTACCACGCCCGGCTGATTTTTTGATTTATTGTAGAGATGAGGTCTCGCCTGCCCAGGTGGGTCTCGAACCTGCGGGTTTAGGCAATCCACTCACCTCAGCTTCCCAAAGGCGCGGGATTACAGGCTGAGCCACCGAGCCCGGCTATGGAAGTTTTAATATTGCTCAGCTTCAGAGGAGCGGGCAGAAGAATCCATAAGAGCCTCACGTTCACCCTCCTTTCTCCTTCACCCTAATCCACATCCTTCCCGTGAAGGTGCATTCTCTTTCTTCTGGAAAAAGAAGGTAGAGAAAGTAAGCTCTCGGCTACTTTCCTTTTATTACTCAAAGCTGAGCCTGTGGGCAGAATTGAGCATTTTGGAAGGACAAGAAATGATAAAATGCCAAGATTCATGTTGAATGTGGACTGAAATAAGGATCCCATAAATTTTCAGTAAGGCACTGAAATGCAGAGAGTGACAAAGGAGAATTAATACATAATAGAGACACAAGACCTGAAGGAGCTACTGTGCTGTAAAACACATGAAACAGGAGAAACCTGCACAAGCCAGATGCCTGGAGGGGGCTACTTTGCACCTCCAGTCCATTTTCTTAATACATCATGGTTCCCCTCTCAATTTCGTGTTCAACAAACAGTCCTCCAAATGGTATTCTACCTATAGCATCCCATGAACAGCAGAAGAAATGACCAGATATTTTGTTTTAAAGAACGTGCTCTCTTTTCTCTTAATACGGTTCTGTATCAGGATATTGGAGAATGATAATCAGCCTCCCTTTCCCAAGGGGTGGGAGAACTCTATATAAAAGTTAGGTTTGAGGCTATCCCTTCGGGTCCCCTCCCACTGTGGGAGCTTTTCTGTCCTCTCAATAAATCCTGCTTTCTCAAAAAAACAAAAAAAAAGTTAGATTTAACTGGGTACAGTGACTCACACCTATCATTCCAGCACTTTGGGAGGCTGTGGTGAGAGGATTGCCTGAGCCCATCCATGGGTTCAAGCCTTGCTGGGGCAACCTGGTGAGACCTCATCTCTACAATAATATCAAGAAAATTAGCTGGGTGTGATGGCGCAATGCATGCCTGTATTTCCAGATACTTAGAAGGCTGAGGCAGACGGATCGCCAGAGCCCAGTAGAGTGAGCGTGCCACTGCACTCTAACCTGGGCAACAGATGAGACTCCAACTTTAAAAAAAAGCAAAAACAGCAACAACAACACCAACAACAAAAAACGAGCAGGGCGTGGTAGCTCAAGCCTGTGATTCCAGCACTTCGGGAGGCTGAGGTGAGAGAATTGCCTGAGCCCATGGGTTCGAGATCAGCCTGGGCAATTTGGTGAGACCTTGTCACTACAATAAATCAAAAAATTAGCTGGGCATGATGGCATGCATCTGTAGTTTCAACTATTTTGAAGATTGAGGTGGAAGGATCGCCTGAGCCCTGCAGGTTGAGGCTGTAATGGCAATGAGAGTGCCATTGCACCCCAGCCTGGGCAACAGAGTGAGACTCCAACTCATAAAAACCCCCATAAAACAAAAATGTATTCTATCCTTCTTCCTTGTCAAATATACATTCATAAAAACCAAATGAAAAACTGTGTAAATCTGTGGTTTGAGGCAAAATATCAAAGACACTGAATTTAATCACTATTATATTATGGCTGGATGTCCCATTGATGGGCTAGGATGTTTGGATGAGTAGCAAAATAGAAATATACATAATTACTAAATCATTACATATTTGTTTTTCTTACCTTCATTTTAGCAAGATTATTAAAAAATAAGTAAGTAATAAAGATTTTAAAAATAATTATATATTCTACTGATAATATGTAAAAATATTAAGAATAAAATGTAATAGTATTCAAACCATACAAAATTTGATATATTTTTATCACAAGAACAAAATGAAGGAAAGATAAAAATAAAAAATTAAAAGTATTTTTCACATGCTTAAAAGGTAACTTTCTTGAAAAAAAATATTCAAAATTACCTACAAAATTAAAAACACAAGATTCAAATTACAAATAATGAACATCTACATTTTATTTATTTATTTATTTATTTATTTTTTTGAGTTGGAGTCTCACTCTGTTGCCCAGGCTGGAGTGCAGTGGCACACTCACGGCCACCCCAGCGTCGACCTGCTGGGCTCAGGTGATCCTTCTGCCTTAACCTTCCAAGTAGCTGGAACTACAGGCATGCACCACCATGCCTGGCAAATTTTTGATTTATTGTAGAGACAAGGTCTTGCCAAGTTGCCCTGACTGGTCTGAAACCCGTGGGCTCTGGCAATCCACTCGCCTCGGCCTCCCAAAGTGCTAGGTTTACTGACCGAGCCACTGAATCCGGCCAAACATCTAAATTTTAAATAAAAATTATTTAACCAGTTGCAGTGGCTCAAACCTGTAATCCCAGCACTTTAGGAGGCCAAGGTGAGAGGACTGCCTGAGCCTTGAGGTTTGAGACCAGCCTGGGCAACTTGTCGAGACCTCATCTCTACAATAAGTCAAAAAATTAGCCAGGGGTGGTGGTGAACACCTGGAGTTCCAGCCACTTGTAAAGCTGAGGTGGAAGGATCATCCGAGCCCAGCAGGTGGAGGCTGTGGTGGCCATGAGGGTGACACTGCACTCCAGCCTGGGTGACAGAGTGATACTCCAACTCAGAAACTAAAATAAATAAATAAATATAAATTATTTAAATGATACTATAAAAGTTATTCACTCTTTAAACATGTAAATAAATTGTATGTAATATATTATGAAAGTAAATATATTCACGAGTCTAGTGTTAATGTGTATTGCCAATGTAAATAATCAATAGCCTGTTTTACGTATGCTCTATTTAGACCTACATGTAAACACATCTAAGAAAAATACAAATTGTTTTGTATTGCAATGTCACTCAGCTACTACGTGCTATTGTTGCAAATACCACACAAACACCTGAAAACTTGCAGAACACAAGCAGGACAACATATGCTTGCCATGACTTACTGAAAATATTTTAGTACACAAGAATATTTTGTAGTCATGCTGAGAGGAAGGTTTTGACAAGTGAGCCTGTCTTTTCTCTTAGATATTTTCACCACACAAATCTCCCCCACACTCGAAAGTAATCAATCTACAAACCTTGACGGCATCGGGAGGCAGGCAGCTCCTGCATCGAGGAGGTGGGGCAAGAGACTTGGCGAAGCTTGTGGGGCCTGAGTGGCACCAGCCCCAGAAGCACAAGTTCAGGCTTCCAGGTTGAGCTCTGGGTCCTAAGTGGCAGAGGAGCTCTTGTGTTCTTGAACAGATTTATTTTTGTGTGCCTGTGATACATGGGATCCTAAGTTTCAGGGCCTGGAGAAGGACTCCTCCTACCTAGATCTGAGGATGATCCTAGGTGTCCTAGGTGCGTGGAAAATGCCTCTGATTATTGGAGAATCACCTTCAGTGGAGACTTCCTCTGGGAAGGAGGGCCTATGGGACCTGGAACACAGCTCTAAAATAGGGCTTAGCATGTAACATTGAAGTCATTCATTGCTCCTACTTGACTCGATGCCCCTGCTTGAAATTATTTGATGCTCTTACTCAAATGCAGTCTCCTTGAGGACTTGCAGCTTACAAGCAAGATTTACCAGCTGGATATGATGGCTCATGCCTATAATTCCAGCACTTTGGGAGGCCGAGGTGGGCAGGAGGATTGCTTGAGCCCAGGAGTTTGAGCCCAACCTGGGCAACATAGCAAGACCCTATTAAAAAAAATTAAGGCTGAGCATAGTGGCTCATGCCTATAATCCCAGCACTTTGGGAGGCCAAAGTGAAAGGATTGCCTGAGCCTACGGGTTTAAGACCAGCCTGGGCAACTTGGTGAGACCTCATCTCTACAATTTAAAAAAAAAAATTAGCCAGACATGGTGGTGCACACCTGTGGTTCCATCTACTTGGAAGACTGAGGTGGAAAGATCACCTGAGCCCAGAAGGTTGAGGCTGCAGTGGCTGTGAGCATGCCACCGCACTCCAGACTGTGCAACAGAATGAGACTTCAACTCAAAAAAAATAAAAGTCAGAAGCTCAAGTTCAAGTTCATGCTCAGCCAAAGTAGTCTGACCACAGGCAAGTCAGTTAGGCTCCCTAAGTCTTGCTTATTCATCTATAATATAATAGAATCGAACACAGAATCTATAAGGAACCTTACAGCTTTAACAACACATGAATCGACTGAGTTCTCGAAACTAAACTCATAGGCTCTCCACTCCCACATGCTGAAGATGTTTCTTATATACCTTATACTTTTGTATAGCTTGGCTATAGTGAGCATTAAAATCTGTTCATACAAAAAAAATCACCCTCAATTCAATATGATCCATCAGTCATAATCTACACTGCAGCAAAAACAGGCCACAGTTCACCTCATGAGAGTGCAAAAATGTACATTAATGAGCTCAGTGGAGTGAAACATTTTTTTTTTTTTTTTAGTTGGGGTCTCACTCTGTCGCCCAGACTGGAGTGCAGTGGCTGCTCCCGGCCACCACAGCCTCAACGTGCTGGGCTCCGGCGATTCTTCCGCCTCTGCCTTCCAAATAGCTGTAACTACAGGCGCGCGCTACCACGCCCAGCTAATTTTTTGATTTATTGTAGAGATGACGTCTCGCTAAGTTGCCCAGGCGGGTCTCGAACCAGCGGGCTCAGGCAATCCACTCATCTTGGCCTCCCAAATCGTGGGATTACAGGCTGAGGCACCCAGCCCAGCCGAAACAATGTTTTAAAATATATTCCACGCTTTTGAAATGTTTGCTTTCTGGGAACTTCTGCACTTATATACCTGCTTATATTGGTTGTATACTGTACATTTCTTACATTTTCTTTTCTTTTTCCCCTCTCTTTTTCTTCCTTTTTTTTTTTTTTTTTTTTTTTTTTTTGAGTCAGGGCAGGTTAGAGTGCAGTGGCATGATTCTATGATTCTAGCTTACCCAGGCTTGACCACCTGGGCTCAGGCAATCCTTCCACCTCAGCCTTCCAAGTAGCTGGAACTACAGGCATGCACCACCATGCCTGGCTAATTTTTAAAATTTTTTTTTGTAGAGATGGGGTTTTGCTACGTTGTCTAGGCTGGCATTTCTTACATATTCTAGTATTCCCTTATTTTCCTAAATGTGATTTCTTAATAAAACATGTTTAAAATAGAGTGTTCACTGTGTTTGGTTTGATCTGTTTTTATTGTTGTTTTTGAGGAGGGATGAGCTGATGGGACTGACATTTGGCATGTTGCAAACTTCAGGAAGTTTATAAAACAAAAGAGGGGGACGGGCTCGCTGTCTCAGCTTGTAATCCCACGCTTTGGGAGGCCGAGGTGAGGAATTGCTTGAGGCTGCGGGTTTGAGACCTGCCTGAGCAACTTGATGAGACCTCATCTCTACAATAAATCAAAAAATTAGCTGGGTGTGGTAGCGTGCGCCTGTAGTTCCAGCTACTTGGAAGGAAGGATGGCTGGAGCCCAGCAGGTTGAGGCTGTGGTGGCCAGGAGCGGCCACTGCACTCCAGTCTGGGCAACAGAGTAAGATTCCGACTCAAACCCCGCCCCCCAAAAAAAAAAAAAAAAGAGGGAAGATACACTGAATTGAATAGGGTGATGCTAGCTACTGTAACAAATTGACACAAAAATATACAATGACTCAACCTAATAGAAATTATTTAAACTGTCTCTGCCAACTATGCTGGGCAGTTATAGGTTGGCAGAAGGGGATGAGGTTTGGAGGAGCTGTTCTCTACTCGGTCACTCAGGGACAGAGGTTGAAGAAAGAGCTATTAATTTTTCTTTCTTTCTTTCTTTCTTTTTTCTTGAGCTGGAGTCTCACTCTGTCACCCAGGCTGGAGTGCAGTAGCACACTGACGGCTCAGGCGATCCTTCTGCCTCAGCCTTCCAAGTAGCTAGAACTACAGGCATGCGCCACCATGCCCGGCTCATTTTTTTGATTTTTTATCGTAGAGATGAGGTCTCACCAAGTTGCCCAGGCTGGCCTTGAACCTGTGAGCTCAGGCAATCCTCTCACCTCAACTTCCCAAAGTGCTGGGATAGGCATGAACCACCACGCCCGACTGAGCTGATATTTTCAAGACATGTTTTCTAAGATAGCTTAGTTGTCTCCAGTCTATAGATGGGAGAAAAGAGAGTAGAACAAGCCCATCACTTCTTAAACTCTTTGGTTTGAAAGTGACACAGCTTACTTTCCCTCTCTTCTCTTTGGTTAGAAGTGGTCACATGGTCCTCCCCAGACGTAAACGGGGAGCTGGGAAACTAGGTGGATACTTCCCAGCAATAACTTTCTTGTACAAAAGGGAAAACCATAAATGTTTTATGAACGGTTAGTTGTGTCCACCATATAAAATCCATGCTCTAACAAAACTCAACTGTTTTGAATGGAGCGTGTTTAGAAGGGGAAGCCCTGAGGCATGAGTTGTCAATACCCATTCATGTCACTTGAATTCCTCCTGAGGTAAACAGGCCCCTGAGTTAAGTCATTCTTCAAAGAAAACACATTTTTAAAACTTGAACTGTTCTCATTTGAATCAACCAGGCAGGTTTAACTTGTTTTTAAAATGTTACATGCCATTCTAGAGTCACAGATACAAACATAGTCCATATTATTTTGAACGATCTGTTATATAGTAACCCTAGATATTCTAGATGAAGTTTTTTCTATACAATGTAAATGAAATCACTATGGTGGCTATGTTGAACTATCTAGCTCGGTATCTATTGCATTTCTTTCAGTACAGTAGAGGTTGGGATGATTCTAAACTACATTTCCTGGAATCCTCTGCACCCAGGATCTGGAAATTGCAGCAATTAGATGGCCCTTGAGGGGTACAGAAGACAGAGATGAGGGATGGCCATCTTGCCACTTTTGTCTGTTGCTGCTGGTAAGAAAGATGGAGTCATTGGGTTCAGGCATTAGTTTTATGGATGTGAAGAACCAGTTGCACTGGCAGTAGTCATCAAATTCAGTGTTCTAGCATCTGGCCACCAGTCTGGAGGGTGGGGAGGAAAGGCAATGACAACAATAGTGGCAGCGGTTTCCCAGGCCATAATTGTGGTGTGTTCTTGAGTAAATTCATTCCAGAGGTGACTTCTTGGCTTCCCTGCCTCTCTGACTGCTGCAGAAGCAGTAGCTCCCCCGGGACCAGTTCAATAGTCAAGTCCTGGGAAGTGTTTTTCGAGATAAGCCTAGAGCCTGCTCTTCTAGCTCCTCCAGCAATTGTGTACACATAATTCTCCAATTACATTAATGACCTCTGTTCCCATTTAACAAGCTCGAATTTCAATTTTCTGCAAGTGACTGACAGTGGTACGTGAGATGCCCTTTTTACCATGTTTTTGTGCCAAATTCCAGCAATCCTCCAAAGCTAGAGGAATCCTGGTTCCCGGCCCATCTTGACAGAATCCTTCCTTTTTCTGATCCCCTAGGCTTTTGCTGTTTTGGCATGCCATGTGACAAGTTATTTGCATGCTCTCCCAGCCTTCGTTTTAGTAACTTTCAGTTTCAGTTCTTTTGGTTGAAGAAAATTAGAAACTGACTAAAACAGGAGGGGTATTATAAGAATATAAGGGCATCTCACAGAAACAAAGACAGAATCTGCAGTGAGTCTTCATAGGGTAGAAATCAAGACAGAAAAGCCATTGAGAAGCCAGCCATTTAATTTACCCTTGCTCTGTTTTTGTCTAAAACCATATGGTCTCTCACCTCCTTTTCCTGCATGTCTGTTTCTCCTCCCCCTGCCTCTCTCCCTCCTCCTTTCCCTTCTCTTCCTTTTTCTCTTTCTTTTTGTGCAGATGGGGTTCTCTGTTTCTCCTGCAGAGCTCATGAATTTAAATTATCTGCTAGAGGCTTCTAGCTGCCTATGCAATACCCTTTGTCTCGTTCTTCCCTTCCATGTGAACTGGGCATGGATCTCTTGGAATAAATACTACACTTTCCCTTGCAACTAAATATTGTCACAAAACTACATTCAAGGCAATGAGATGACTCTTCAGAAGGATGAGCAGTGGACCTTTCTATTCCTTTATCTTTCTAAGTGGAGATCAGGTATGGTGGTTGGAGCTACGGTTACCACATTTTGAAGGTGAAAATGAAAAGATAAAAAAGATGGTAGACCCCTGAACTGACTGGATTCCTGAGGAAGTGGAGTTATCTTTCCAGCTCTTGAGTACCCAGCTCCAGACTTTGTGTATGTGAATAACTATATTTCTATCTTAAGCAATTGTTATTTTGAATTTCTTTTTACATGCAGCCTAGCTTAATCTTTCTTTTTTTTTTCTGAGTTGGGGTCTCACTTTGTCACCCAGGCTGGAGCTCAGTGGCACTATCATGGCTCACCGCAGCTTTGACCCCCTGGAATCAGGTGATCCTTTTGCCTCAGCCTTCCAAGTCGCTGGGGCTATATGGGCACAACACCATGCCTAGCTAATTAAAAAAATGTATGTGTTTTGTAAAGATGATGTGTTACTATATTGCCCAGGCTGGTCTTAAACTCCCAAGCTCAAGCAATCTTCCCCCCTCGGCCTCCCAAGGTGCTGGGATTACACTGTGACTGGCCTAAATTTAATCTTCTTTTTTTTTGAGTCGGAGAATCACTGCTGTCTGCGCTGACATGCAATAGCACGCTCACGGCCACCACAGCCTCGACCTGCTGGGCTTAGGTGATCCTTCTGCCTCAGCCTTCCAAATAGCTGGAGCCCCAGCCATGCTCCACCACGCCCAGCTACTTTTTTGATATATTGTAGAGACAAAGTCTCACCAAGTTACCCAGGCTGGTCTCAAATTCCTGAGCTCAGGCAATCCTCTCACCTCAGCCTCCCAATGTGCTGGGATTACAGGTGTGAACCACCGCTCCCAGCGCCTAAACTTAATCTTAACTAACACATATGGGTCCCATTTTATGAATAATAGAGAATAACTAGTGTCTCTTTGTTTCAATTCCAAGCTTCTGGGAGAGATGGGAAGAATTTAGCTTCTGTATCTACCTGTATTGCAATCTGCAATGGTCAGAGAACAAGTTCCATCATACAAATGAGATACAGAAGATCTATGCATGTGAGTTGCAGGGGGTTGTCTTTACAGAAGGAGGTATGTGTTTTGCACAAATACTAAAAAGTTGTCTACTGTACTCCTTCTCTTCACTTATAAGCTAATTCCCTTTTCAGCTTTATCTATAAATATCTTCCCCTTCATAACATCCAGACTACATTTCTTTCTTTCTTTTTCTTTTTTTTGAGTTGGAGTCTCACTCCATCGCCCAGGTTGGAGTGCAGTGGTACACTCACGTATACCCCAGTGTCGACCTGCTGGGTTCCAGCGTTCCTTCTGCCTTAGCATTCCAAGTAGCGGGAACTACAGGCACACACTACCATGCCCGGCAAATTTTTAAAAAATTTTTTGTAGAGACGAGGTCTCGCCAAGTTTCCCAGGCTGGTCTCAAACCTGCAGGCTCAAGCAGTTCACTCTCCTCGGCCTTCCAAAGTGCTGGGATTATAGGCTGAGCTACTGAGCTTGGCCCAGACTACATTTCAGTGAAATTCTTCAGATACTTACTTTTAGCCACAAATCTAAGTAGAAATAAGTTACGTTACACCCACTAGCAAGAGCACACTACTTACCCAATCTTGATCTTCTGGGAAAGATTCTGAAAATCAAGCTCTTGATTCTCATAGTTAGGTAGGGTTTAACTAGTTCAGGTCCCTAGATATAAAACAATGACCTAAACAATTCTTCAATTCAATGCCTTGTGAAGACAGCAAAAAGGATTTGAAATTCCAGAGCCCACAGTGTAAAACAAGTAACTACCACCTCCCATGCATGCAACTCAGTAATAAATATATAATTTATTTATCATGATATCATATAATTACATAATCATATAATTTTTTTTTTTTTTTTTTTTTGAGTTGGAGTCTCACTCTGTCGCCCAGACTGGAGTGCAGTGGCCGCTTCCGGCCACCGCAGCCTCGACCTGCTGGGCTCTGGCGATCCTTCCGCCTCAGCCTTCCGAGTAGCCGGAATTACAGGCAAGCGCTACCACGCCCGGCTGATTTTTTGATTTATTGTAGAGATGAGGTCTCGCTGCCCAGGCGGGTCTCGAACCCGCGGGCTCAGGCAATCCACTCACCTCAGCCTCCCAAAGGTGTGGGATTACAGGCTGAGCCACCGAGCCCGGCCATAATCATATAATTTATGTAACTCAGCAGGAAGATAATTTTTTTAAAGTTGGAGTTTCACTTTGTCATCCAGGCTGGAGTGCAGTGTCATACTCACAGCCACCACAGCCTCCACCTGCTAGGCTCAGGCGATCTTTCTGCCTCAGCCTCCCAAGAAGCTGGAACTACAGGCATGTGCCACCATGTCCGGCTAATTTTTTGATTTATTGTAGAGACGTGGTCTCACCATGTTGCCCAGGCTGGTCTCAAACCTGTGGGCTCAGGCAATCCTCTCGCCTCAGCTTCCCAACGTGCTGGGATTGATTATAGGCGTGAGCCACCACGCCTGGCCGGGAGAATAATTTTTAATTGCTAAATTTTAAAAAATAAAACTGTATTTCTAGAAAATTGCGTCATCATTTTAGAAATCTCCATCATGCAGAAGTATACAAACCACATAATGGAAGTACTTCTTGTTGCTCGACCCAGCTGTTGTGATGTTCTTTCCGCCATTCTTTGTGTTTTGAGTGTTGTGGTGATGGGTGGGTTATTTTTAACCCTTTGGCACAAAGAGTCGTTTTTGGCTTGGACCCCAAACTAGAACTAATGTTTCAGTGTCCAAAACCAGACATGCCCAGTGTGACAGACTGCATACCCTCCAGCAGGATGAATGGGACATTGCTGTTTTATACCTGAGCACGTGAACGACACTGACTACATTGCTGCATTTATTATCTCATCATTCCCAGCAGCATTTGCTGCATCTGCACTCTGCATCAGCACTCTGGGCTATGATGGGGATAGATAGCAGTCTCTAAGTCTCTACACAGAAGTAGAAGGCAGGCACTGTAGATATTACAACTGCCTAATGGTTCATTCTTTTCTTCTAGACACTGTAGCTTGAATTGCCACTCACTCAAACTTGAGCATAGCTGAGTGACTTGATGGGTCAAAGAAATATGAACAGAAGTGATGTGAGTCACTTCTGGGCAGAAACGTCTAGATCCTGTATCTGACTCAATGCATTGTTGTATCCTGCCTCTGCAATTGTGGGTCAACATGGTGCTGCTGCCAGTTTGGGTCTCTCAGTAACTACCATGAACAGAGTTCCTTTGTTGATCATGATGGCCAGTTAGTATAAGGGAGAACTTTTGTATTTTAAAGCCTTTCCCAACTGAGAGACTCTTTTCTTGAGGAACTCACAAACTCACAGAGAAACAATATGGAAACATTGTCTAAAAATATAAAGTACTGTATATGACCAAGTAAGTGTTCAGGTGTTTGAATAAAATAAAATATTGCTATCTTTCAGTCTGGCAGTGTTAGCCCAGCCTCCCGTGTGTCTTAGGTGAACTATCTCCAAATGGATTTATCTACACAACTGAAATAAAATGAAAATTTAAAAATTGTTGCCGAGTAGGGTGGCTCATGCCTGTAATCCCAACACTTTGGGAGGGAGAATGAGGTGGGAGCTTCACTTGAGGCCAGGAGTTCGAGAACAGCCTAAGAAACATAGTGAGACCCTGTCTGTACAAAAAAAATTAAAACTTTAACTGGGCATGGTGGTGCGCATCTCAAGTCCCAGCTACTCAGGAGGCAGAGGTGGAAAGATCACCTGAGCCCGGGAGGTTGAGACTGTGGGAAGATCAAGGCCGCAGTGAGGTGTGGTCGTGCCACTGCCTGCCAGCCTGGGTGATAGAGTGAGCCGCCGACTCAAAAACAAAAAAAATTGTGTCTGTAAGCATACAGTGTGAAACTGAACCATGATATTTCAACTAATTAAGAACACGCAGCAGAGAAAATACTTTTCTCTCCGTCTCATTTATGTTCATTTTCTTGTTGAACAATTTCAAAATAAGGGTTTCCATAGTAGACAGTAATATCAATTAAACAGGAAAACAGTTTATGTTAACTGGATGTTCTCTTTTTTTTTTTTTACTTTTTGTAAAGCATATTAGTAAAAGACTATGTTAATGAAGCTTATCTTAAATCCGTTCTTTTTTTTCAAGTTTTTAATCTGTCTATTTTCATGCGTAAATTTATCTCAGAGACCAGATTCTTTCCCACCTTCCTTCCTTCACCCCATTATAATATAAAATTAGCCTTAGTTCCCATCATAGTCCGTCATAATAATGTCCTGCCCTATTGGACTCTGAACTACTTTCCACAATTTATTTTTTATAAGTGTTAAACTATAACCAGAAGGTTGGGATAAAAGGCAAGCCAGTGTCATGCACACACAGCCACTTTGACAAGGTCTCTACTGACCCAGGGGTGACCATGACCTGCTGTGAAGGATGGACATCCTGCAATGGATTCTGTTTGCTGGTTCTGCTTATACTGGGGATAGTTCTCAATGCAGTGCCTCTAATTGTCAACTTTGTTGAGGAAGACAAACTTTTTCAAAATCCCATCTCTTGCTTTGAATGGTGGCTCCCAGGAATTATAGGAGCAGGTCTGATGGTGAGTAATATTTATTTAACTTAATTTGGAGAAGAGCTTGCCTATTTCACCAAGCTTTTATAGGCTGTCTTTTAGCCTTACAGTTAACTATGTCTTGTCTTAGGAAACAATTTACAGCAGTGGTACGGCATTAATTTGTATTGGTCATCAGGGAAGAATGGCAATTTTAGGTACATTATGTGGTACAGGCTAAGGAGCTCAGGCAAAAAATAAGAATAATAAATTGATAAAAATCGGTTGGGATATTATCTATCACATTTTTTTCACATTAGAGCTGTTCTTCCAAGCTTTATATTTAGTGTTAGATAGCTTTTGAATTAATTCCCTCAACTTTCCTTTGTTCCTTACCAGTCTCTAAGCATTTACAGGGAATATAATAGGAGTGGGGAGCTGCCAATACGAATGAGAAGAAACATTCTCATGCACAATGATTATCCCGGATGAAGATAATCGTGAAGCATGAATGTGCCATTGTCTGTACCAGAAGGCAGGTGGATTTGAAATCCAGGTCTCTGGCCTCAAGGACTTCTTGACTCAGCTATTATAGAGCCCAGAACATCATAGAGCTTTTAAAATATTTTGATTATTATTAATAGGGCACACCTTTGTTGAAATCTACAGCTGAGCAATACAGAACTCCTGAATGCAACTGATCATGAATGACCTGAGGCACTTGCAATAGTCAGATTTACAGACCTTCTCTTGGGAATTCTGATGTATTAGGCCTGAGTAGGGCCCACTTGTATTGTGGCATACTGTTTTCATATCTGGCAAATTGTCTGAACTATAGTTGTTTCCAATGTATTGCTGTGAGCAAAACATGCATCCTTTGTTTCCATAGTCATGAGAATGAGAATGCTAAAGCTGAAAATTCAGCATCTAGGAGGCTTGTTTGTGTGTATTACACCACTAGGGGGGTTAGTTAGTGTCAGAGAAATTTGTGTGTGTGTGTGTGTGTGTGTGTGTGTGTGTGTGTGTGTGTGTGAGAGAGAGAGAGAGTGGTGTGTGTATGTGCGTGTGTGAGAGACGGCCCTGCAAGGAATGATCTTATCAGTGTTTTGGAGATAATAAAGTATGGAGGTGATTTTAAAGAAACCCAGGACACAGTTTTCTACTTGAATCCCTAATTTTTTTTTTTTTTTTTTTTTTGAGTCTTAGTCTCACTTTGTTGTCCAGGCTGGAGTGCAGTGGCATGTTCATGGTCATCGCAGCCTAGACCTGGTGGGCTCAGGAGGTAATCCTTCTGCCTCAGCCTTCCAAGTAGCCGGAACTACAGGCACGCGCCACCACACCCACTAATTTTTTTGATTTATTGTAGAGATGAAGTCTCGCCAAGTTGCTAAGGCTGTTCTTGAACCTGTGGGCTCAGGCTGTCCCCTCACCTCGGCCTCCCAAAGTGCTGGGATTACAGGCTTGAGCCACTGTGCCTGGTTGAATCACTAATTCTTTTTTTTTTTTTTTTGAGTTGGAGTCTCACTCTGTCGCCCAGACTGGAGTGCAGTGGCCACTCCTGGCCACCGCAGCCTCGACCTGCTGGGCTCTGGTGATCCTTCTGCCTCAGCCTTCCAAGTAGCCAGAATCACAGGCATGCACTACCATGCCCGGCTGATTTTTTTGATTTTTTGTAGAGGTGAGGTCTTGCTGCCCAGGTGGGTCTCAAACCCACGGGCTCAGGCAATCCACTCACCTCAGCCTCCCAAAGGCACAGGATTACAGGCTGAGCCACCGAACCCGGCTATGAATCACTAATTCTTAATGATTAGTTAATAATCAGTTACTGCTGCTGGTCTTATCTCTGGACATATATAAAAATTCTCTTAGACCATTATGAATTAAACTTCAGATAAAACTTTGTCCTTCAGCTGATACACAGGACTAGAGATCACTCTGGCATAAACAAGTCATTCTAGGGAGCATTCCCCAAAGTTTGGAGGCTTCTTTATTAGTATGAGCAGTCTATTCACTTGCTTTAGGAAGGAAGATCCAATTCAAGGAAAATCTTTTGGAAAGTGTTGGACTATTTCTTTAAACTGCCATGAAAGCTCTTTTCTAGGCCAAAATAGAGAAAATATATCACTCAACACTGTGAAGCAACTGTAAGCCGGCATGCCTGTTTTCTCCCTGCAGAAGGCCTCTCTTCACTTGAGTAGTATAAGCCTCCTTCACATTTGCTAACACCAGAAGCCAGGAGCAGCTGGCTGAGCATAACTTAGAATGGCAATTTCCATGAAGCTCCTAAAAGTTCCTGAGTTAAGACAGTCCACTCAGAATAACTCATGTAGCTGTAGCTATAAATTGGTCCTGCTACAAATTCCATGAGAATTGAAAAAAAAATTTGCACAAGCATTAAAAGAACCTGAGGTGATGAGGATACATACCTACATTCCTTGTGTCTTTCATTTTGGGAAGGTGGTGAGCATATTGCGAGGAGAGAAGAGACAGAGAAAGATACAGAGACAGACAGAAGAATATAAATCTTCCATTTATTGACCACCTGCTAAGTGCCAGCCACTGGGCTCATGTGTTACATCATTACCTCATTTAATCTCTATCGTAACCTGGGCAGATATTATTGTTTGTATTTTACAGACCAACAAAATGAAAGTTAGGAATGTTAGCAAGGTCACATAGTGGGTGTGAGGCCCAATTCCACATTTATCTGACTCCAAAGCTGTTTTTCCACCAGCACTGGTACTATAGTCCTCAACATCAGTCTCAGGCTGCCAGAAGGGAAAAATACAACTCGTAATTTAATCCATAAAGTAAAGTGACCAGGAAACTTATCCACAAGAAAGGTTGTATAAACTTGTGAAACAGTTTCAGAGAATCTGGACTTCCTTGTTCCACAGGTAAAAGTACCTTATCATCTTCAGTAAGTATTAACGAAAGGTATGAACACCAGGCTATCTCTATGACTCAGGATTACAGAACGTCATTAAAGCATCAAACAGCACTTTGAAAAGTCCGATATGCACTTAACAGATAGAGCTCAAACTTCAGGCTATGCCCAAAAGCAAATAGGTGGGTGATAGAAGGGCTCAGAATTACAGGTGTAATTTTATGATCCTCTGCTATCTAT
Source organism: Carlito syrichta (assembly GCF_000164805.1). Classification (NCBI taxonomy): domain Eukaryota; kingdom Metazoa; phylum Chordata; class Mammalia; order Primates; family Tarsiidae; genus Carlito; species Carlito syrichta. The sequence continues at coordinate 861,166 of NW_007260476.1, forward strand.
AGAATGTGGAAGAATATCTTTCTCAAAGAGAATTATATCCTTTACAACATCCAACAAAACACTGACTAGTTCAAAATAATGAATTCCCAATATACTTGTAACTACATTGCAAAGTTAATAGAGAAGAAATCACTTCACTTCCTGTGATAACCACTTTGGTCATAGATTTGCTGCAGCATTTCAAATTAGTATTGTTTCAGAAACAGGGGATTTTGCAGGAAGTAACTACTAATATGAATTATGAAATTCACCATTGATTACTACATGAAATACATTTATTTTTATGGCTTTGTGACTCACCCAAAACAGAGGTGAACATTTTCATCTTTTAAAACTATGACTACGTTAAAATGATATGTTCTTAAATATCTTTAACTATTACCTGCTAAATGGAAAAATCAATACAAATGTTATTTGTCCAAGTATTTATTATTATTATTTAAGTAGAAAAGTTTTATTGAGCTATATTATAATCAAATTAAACATACAGAGCTTTTTTGGTTTTTTTTTAGTTGGAGTATCACTCCGTCACCCAGACTGGAGTGTAGCGGCACGCTCCCGGCCACCGCAGCCTCGACCTGCTGGGCTCCGGCAATCCTTCCACCTCAGCCTTTCAAGTAGGGGGAACTACAGGAGCGCACTAGGTCGCCCGGCTGATGTTTGATTTATTGTGGAGATGGGATCTCGCCAAGTTGCCTGGGCGGGTCTCAAACCCAGGGGCTCAGGCAATCCACTCACCTCGGCCTACCAAAGTGCTGGGATTACAGGCTGAGCCACCGAGGCGGCCCAGAGCTTATTTTTATTTATATACTTATATAAATGTATAATAGAACAAGAAGACTAAATAAAATTGTTATCTTTTAAATATAGACACTAACCCGGGCTCGGTGGCTTAGCCTGTAATCCCACGCCTTTGGGAGGCTGAGGTGAGTGGATTGCCTGAGCCCGCGGGTTCAAGACCCGCCTGGGCAGGC
>NW_007260476.1:862181-930803 GCF_000164805.1 Carlito syrichta
AACACAAAAAAAAAAAAAAAATATATATATATATATATATATATATATAGACACTAAATAAATGTTTTAAGCTGTCAACTTAAAAAATTAATTTATTGATCTTTATTTTTTAATTTTTTGAGTTGGAATCTCACTCTGTTGCCCAGACTGGAGTATATTGGCATGATCATGTCTACTGCAGACTCAACCTGTTGGGCTCAGGTGATCCTTCCACCTCAATCTCCTGAGTAGCTGGGTTACAGGCACATGAAACCACGCCTCACTAATTTTTTTTTTTTTAATTGTAGCGATGAGGTTTTGCCATGTTGCCCAGCTGGTCTTGAATTCCTGGGCTCAGGCAATCCTCTCACTTTGACCTCCCAAAGTGCTGACATTACAGGTGTAAGCCACTGCATCCAGTCTCAAATATTTTTTAAAAATTCAAAAGGTTTATTTGAAAAAACATATTTATATAAAACTTTGATATAATTTTTTATATAATTTGAGAAAACTTATTTATATAAAGTTAATTGTAAACCTGATCTTAATCATGCTTATTCATTACATTCACTTATTACATAATAGCAACTTATGAGAGTCAATGACTGAAGTCTTTTTTTTTTTTTTTTTTTTGAGTTGGAGTCTCACTCTGTCACCCAGGCTGGAGTGCAATGTCTGCTCCCGGCCACCGCAGCCTTGACCCGCTGGGCTCCGGCGATCCTTCTGCCTCAGCCTTCCAAGTAGCTGGAACTACAGGCGCATGCTACCACGCCCGGCTCTTTTTTTTTTTTTTTTTTTTGATTTATTGTAGAGATGAGGTTTCGTCAAGTTGCCCAGACAGGTCTTGAACCTGCGGGCTCAGGCAATCCACTCACCTCGGCCTCCCAAAGTGCTGGGATTACAGGCTAAGCCACCGAGCCTGGCCCTGAAGTCTTAATTTAAGAGAACAAATTGTTGAAAGTTAAACAACAAGAAGATATTATGCATGACAAATATCTGAAAAATATGGGTTTTTTTTGTTTTTGTTTTTGTTTGAGTTGGAGTCTCACTCTGTCGCCCAGACTGGAGTGCAGTGGTCGTTCCCGGCCACCGCAGCCTCGACCTGCTGGGCTCCAGTGATCCTTCCGCCTCAGCCTTTCAAGTAGCCGGAATTACAGGCATGAGCTACCACGCCTGGCCGATTTTTTGATTTATTGTAGAGATGAGGTCTCGCTGCCCAGGCGGGTCTCAAACCCGCGGGCTCAGGCAATCCACTCACCTCAACCTCCCAAAGGCGCGGGATTACAGGCTGAGCCACCGAGCCCAGCTAAAACATGGTTTTTATATTTATAATGAACTATGGCTTTGTGTGTTACTTACATGTTCAAGTACTTAGAGGACTCCCAAAATTCTGAATTCTATCACAGAATTTTTAATGGTCTAAAGTTCTACACTTCATTTGTGAAATTATATAACCTACTTCTTAAACTGCATAAAAGTAGGAGTTTCCATAAGAAAAAATAAACAATACTACTTCTTTATTTTGTAAAGACTTTTTTTAACAAAAACTCAGGTGTTCAAATATGCTCAGGAATTGGACCAGGAGGTGGCTCATACCTGTAGCCCCAACAGTTTGGGAGGCTGAGGTGGGAAGATTGCTTGAACTCAGGAGTGAGCCCTTGACTCCACAAAAAAATTAAGAGAATTAGTTGGGCATGGTGGTGTGTACCAATAGTCCCAGCTACTCAGGAGGCTGAGGCTGAAGGATTGTCTGAGCCCAGGAGTTTGAGGCTGTGGTGAGCTGTGATTGTGTCGCTGCACTCCAGCCTCAAACTCATGGGCTCAGACAACTCAAACAAAAAAATTCTAGAATTGAAGAGAATGCCTTTTGATTATTACTCAGTTTGAAAGAAGATTACCGGGAAGATTTATAATTCAGTCACATACACAATTTCACATTTTAGTGTTCATCCCATAAAGAACTCTTCAATTTCCAGAACTCTGAACGGGAAAACAGTTGAAATACAGTGAATTACCAAATTACCCATAGTGGCCCAACAAGGATGTGGTGTTACCATGACACAAAGTTGACTGGGTGGTGCTTCATATGCTATAAGTTCCCTTATACAATCCTTTTGTAAGAGAATCATGATAATGATAATATTTAGTATCTCTGAAATAAACTAATCATCAAAAGTTATCAGAGTTTAATTTTCACTAATAAAGAAAACAAAATGACTTATCCATTTAAGTTGTAATGAAAAAGATTATTTTCTTTCAAAAGATTCATGAATTTTTAAAATCAGTGGTTGCAAATTTTTTTTTTATAAAGAGCCAGATGGTGAATATTTAAGACTTTGCAAGCCAGTCTCTTCCACAACTACTCAACTCTACTGTTGCTGCATAAAAGTAGCTACACACAATATGTAAATGAACAGATATGACTGTGTTTCAATAAAACTTTATTTACCGAAAAGAGGTGGTAGGCCATAGTTTGTCAATTTCTGTTCTAAATTACTTGTTCTATAAGCTCAGAAGGCAGGTCAAGCTTATGGATATAACAAAGGAGGTTTGGTGCATGAATTCTGACACCGATTTGGGGGCTAAAATTTCTTTTCCTGTTTCTTCTGGGCTTTTAGTTATGCCCTGGGGTGGCTGGGCAGCCATATATGTATGTGCCCTCCAATTTGTAAGGGTGCTGGTATTCAAGACAACGTGTAAGCAAAGCTTGATAGTAATACAAAGTGACATGGAGTTAGCACATAATGAGATGGTGTGAAGTTTGTTAAGAAGAGGTATAAATCTGTAACCTGTTCTGGAAGAACAAGGGTAGATGTGGCCTTGGAAAAACAGATCAGAGAAGAACCAGTTAGAAGGACAATGAGTGAGTGAGAGTGGTGGTGGAGGGGACAATGAGAATGAAAAAATGCTATATAGGAATAGGGAAGAATTCTAAGAACTGAGTCAGTGTGGAATAGTGGTTAAGTCTGGCCTCTGAAGCCCAAATGCGAGTTTTGAATCCTAACCCTCCCACTTTCTTCAACAATTTGCTCAAACTTTCCATGCCTCAGTTTTCTCATTGGTAGAATGGGGATAATAGTAGCATCTACCTTATAGCATTGTTATGAGGATGGAATCAACTGAAGGATGTAAAGCACCTGTGGCAGTGCCTGACATGTAGATAGAGCCCAGTAAAGTAATAGAAAACAGGAGCAGGAAAGAAAGTTCTGCTATGGCCAAACAAAAAACCCTTACAGCTAAAATTTCTCAAGTGGAAGGAAGTGATTAATTTTCCATCCTTCAATGATACGAAACTCCTTCTAGTTAGAACTTCTAGCGTAGCTGCTGCCTACATATTACTAAAAATTGAAACCCAAATCCAAAGAATATGATGTTATTTCTTTACTTTTTTATTTTATTTTATTTTATTTTTGAGTCTCACTCTGTCACCCAGGCTGGAGTGCAGTGGCACGCTCCTAGTCACGGCAGCCTCGACCTGTTGGGCTCAGGCGATCCTTCCACCTCAGCCTTCCAAGTAGCCAGAACTACAGGCGCATGCTACCACGCCTGACTAATTTTTTTATTTATTGTAAAGATGAGGTCTCATCAAGTTGCCCAGGCTGGTCTCGAAACCCTGGACTCAGGCAATCCTCTGGTCTCGGCCACCCACAGTGCTAGGATTACAGGCTTGAGCCACTGTGCTGGGCCATGATGTCATTTCTTACAGCTTTCCTTGGCAGTATTTTCCTTAACACAGAATACAGTCTATCCAAGATTTCTGAACATCATGTAAAGTGAGATCATTTCAGATCGTGGACAGAAAGAAGAATGTGGAACCCAAAATAATTCTCAAATATAAATTTGGGGAATCCAGCAAGATGGCGGGGACCCTGGGAGAAGAAAGCTAGGCAAGTGGGAAGGGGTGACAGAATTACTAGTTCCCAGTAATTAGGCCAACCAAACAAAATCATCAGTTTCTTTTCTGGAGGACTGCTAGACTAATTCATATAATTTATGGGAAATGGATAAGTGGCTGTAGATTGTAGTAACTAAAATGACAGAGAGAAACAAAGTGAATTTTGGATGAAGCAACTAATTCTTTCAGAAAAATTTCTTCCAAAATAATACATAAATAAACCATTTTAATCTTTTTAAAATCCAAATCTCTCTGCTGTTGACTCTGAGTAAACTGAGAATGTACATGAAAGGCTTTAAAACTGCTATCTTGAATTCCCCTTGTTCCTCTTAATCTTTATGGTTGAAATTGGGAGCATAAGGTTCACAAGACCAAGGATATTGCCAAATTTCCTTTTTGCTCTCTTGAGCCTTGACTTCCCACAACTGGTGGTAAATGGAGGGCAAAGATTATTGCTTTTTCTTCTGATGAGAAGTAATGACACTCATCTTTCCTGTTGATGCCATTTCCAGGTTATTCCAGCAACAATGATGTCCTTGGCAGCAAGAAAGAGAGCGTGCTGCAACAACAAAACCGGAGTGAGTACAGGGTGATCGCTGTGGAAGCAGAAGTGCATTAACAGCATTGACAGCTGAGCAAAGTCACCCTGAGTCGGCTGCATCCATCCAGCCTCAGAAGCATCTCTTTGGGAGATGATACAGCAATAGGGAAGTGAGAAGGTTTTTTTTAAACATAAAAATTTAGCTTTGCCTTTAGTCCTTTCCTCAATCTTCAGTTCATCAATCTAAAAGGTTTTCAAAGAAAGGAGATTTAAAAAGTCAAACCCAGAACCGTAATCAATTTTATAATACTCAAATACTTATTAGTTTCGTGGTGTGTATGAAAAACTTAGGGAAAACATACTCAGTTCTCTCGTGCATATGAAAGACTGGTTTGCTAGGATTATTGCCCTTATCTAGTTAAACTAAGGGAGCTGCTAGTTACTATTTTTTTTAACATTTATTTCCTACCCACTCTGAATAAAGTTGTAACTAAGTTAAAAGTAAATTAATATTCATTAGCCTAAGTATCACTCTGCTCAGAACACTTTCAAATATGCTATCTCATTTAATTGTCTGAAAACTCTTAGGTAGGAAAGAGTAAGATCTGTTCTATTGACCAAGAAACTGATGCTCAGAGAAAGTGAATAATTTGTCAGTGTAGCACAGCTAGTACGTGGATTTTTATCCAAATCCAATCAACTCCCAAATTCAGTCTTTATACAATTTATGCCATAAATATGGCTATTAAGTAAAAACTGAGGGCTCTCACAATTCCCTAAGGAAGAGAGCATATATCAGTCATAAGCAGTCACAGTAAACAGGCCTGGCTGAACTTGAGGTTTTAGAGCAATACTTCTCAGAGAGATGGGAATATTAGCATTGTCTAGGGGGAGATTTTACTATTATTTGCTTTCTTTTGGGGGAGGGAATTTTTTATATTTTATTTTAGATTTAGGGGGTTCATGTGCAGGTCTGCTACATGGGTATATTGGGGGGGTTGGATTTCTATTGAACCTGTCATCCAAATAGTGAACACAGTACCCAATAGGTAATTTTTCAAACCTTACCCGCTTCCTCCCTTCCCACTTTTGGAGTCCTCAGTGTCTATTGTTTCCATCTTTATGTTCCTGTGTACCCAGTGTTTAGCTCCATCTGGGGTAATTTTTAAAATACCAATGCTGGTCCGGCTCTGTGGCTCAGCCTGAAATTCCAGCACTTTGGGAGGCCAAGGCAAGTGGATTGCCTGATTCCATGGGTTCGAGACCAGCCTGGGCAACTTGAGACCTCGTCTCTACAATAAATCAAAAATTAGCCAGGCATGGTGGCACATGCCTGTGGTTCCAGCTACTTGGAATGCTGAGGTGGAAGGATCTCTGGAGCCCAGCAGGTCGATGCTGGGGTGGCCGCGAGTGTACCACTGCATTCCAGCCTGGGCTGGACTCAGAGTGAGACTCTGACTCAAAACAAAACAAAAACAAACAAAATACCAATGCCTGGGTTGCTCCCAGAGATTCTTCATCAGTATTTTTCAAAAGCACTCAAGGTGATTCTAATGTGTTTCTAGGGGTTAGAACCGCTGTTTTAAAGGAAATAGATCTTTCATATACAGAACAGTTAGAAGATTCATTTTTATTACTTTTTCATTTGATATTTATCTAGGATTACAAAATTACTTTATTTCCAGTCTTTGTTCTTGATATATTTTAGATATTCACTAAATGTTAGCTTTTAGTTTCCCTTTCATCAATTTTCTTTATAAACTATAATAACTTGAATCTTGATTTTGTGTCTCTCTTATATTGTACTCACAATGTTCTTGACAGAGATATCCTGAGATATTTCAGAATCCCTGAACTCAAAAATATCAAAACACGTATATGAGTTATCTCAAATCACCTTTTCCATTAGGTATCTTTTTTTTTCTTGCACATATTCTTTCATAAAAATGAAATCTTTTCAGTGATCACCTAAGTTTTCTCTCTCTTGTGAGGACACAGCAGGCGGAGAATAACAAACACAACTTTCAGGCACAATAGCCAACACACTTAACTTACTAGGTTGGTTTTGTTCCTCTCTACTCACCATGAATATAATTCCAAGTCATGGTTCAGCAAAATTCTAGATTATGACATGCTGGGAAGCTACAGGCGTCCCTGGAGTGCCAAAGGGGTACTGTGCTGGTTACCTCATCAAAATCGCCAGTTCATATTGATAAAATGTCAAAAATAAAAAATATAAAAGTTCTTAGCAACTTTTCTCTCTTGTTGGCAGCCATATGAGAACCGGCATTTAAGTCATACCTAGCATCTTCCGTAAGACCGAAGCATCATAAAAGCGACAAGAGCTAAATTTTAGGAGGGAAGGAAAGGAGTCACTAAAGATTGTTCCCTGTCTTAACTGTCCCCTTTTCCAGTTCATTTTGTTTCTGAATACAAAACGGTTTTGCTGAATCATTTCAATGAACCCCACTCTAAGATAACTACAGATGCCTGGAATCACGTTTTGAAGCCAAGCCTCTGGGTAGTGATGAGAAGTCAAAAATAACAGATGAACAAAAATAAACATAGAGTCACTTCTTGAGTCAATTTAAGCAACACACAGGTCACAGCAGTGTGAAAGAAGCAGGATTTGAATTAGGCTTCAAAATATAGCATTCCGTACCTTCAGCTAGAAGACATATAGTATAGTGATTAAAGCATTTCCCAGCTGTGAGATCCTGACAAGTTTGTTCACCTCTATGAAACGCAGTTTTCTCAGACAAGACTGGACGCTTTCAGGCAGTATGGCAGTAGATGAAAGGCAGTTTTCTCATCTAAGCTCTAAGGGATAGATAATAGTGTCTATCTCTTGGCACTATTCAAATAATTAAATGAGGTAATATATGTAAAGTATATGATTTTCAACATAACTGTATAGGCAGTCACTTTATTCTGTACTCATTAAAGGTAGGTCTGAAGAGTACAGCATATAAATCCTCTAAGAGCTGCAGTATGATTCCACCAAAGGAATATACAAAGTATTACCTCACTTTATTTCTGCGAATTTTGAAAGACCCATAATCATCATTGAGTAATAAATTCACTGAAACAACATAAAAGCTTACTTTTGGAAAAACACCCATACTTTCATTTCATTGCCTATGCCAAAGTCCATGCTTTTTTGTACTCTCATGACTCTGACTCATGAAATAAAAGACGCTTATGTTTCTATCACAGTGGTTCTCAACTGAGGTGATGTTAGCTACCCACTCTAAGGGGATATTTGGCAATGTCTGCAGGCATTTTTGGTTGTCACAACTGGGTTGGGGGATGGGGCAAGGGTGATACTGGCATCTAGTGGGTAGAGACCAGGGATGCTGTTAAACATCCAACACTGCACAGGAAAGGATCCAACTGCACAATGCCCAAATGTCAGTGGTGCTTAGGTTGGAAATTCCTGCTCTTAACTCTAAGCTGGCCACTGACCACGTATAGTACCAGGGCCAAATTCAGATGAAAGATTTGGGAGCCAAGAGACCAGACATCAAAAAGTGGGTGGTTAAAATCTAGCCAAGGTTTTGTGAAGCAGGAAGTACACAAAACAGGGAGGAGGGACTAGAGCTCAGTAGACTGATGACACGGAAAAGGCTCAGGAATATTAAAGTTGAGACTTTTTTCAGAGATAGTGGCAAGCCCAACTATTTTTTAGTGAGTGTAATCAAACGGCAGAGATTCTGCCCCCTGCTTTCTTTTATAATTCACACCTAGTCACACTGTGATCCTAAGATCTAGAACTACAGAGTGACTGGACAATGGCTGCTGAAACTTGAGACAGATCAGGAACATGTAATAATGTGCAACTGGTTCTACTTTATTTTTCAGATGCTTCTTTCATCATTTTTAAATGTGATCACAGTCATTGGTGCTGTGTATTGCATGTTGATCTCTATCCAGGCTCTCTCAGAAGGTCCTCTCATATGTAACTCTCCAGGCAACAGTACTGCCAACTGTGAATTTTCATTGAAAAATATCAGGTAAGTAACTCGATATTCACTGGCTTACTGTCTTACACAGCTGCATTTTTAGATTAGAATGGCATGGTGCTGAAACGATGTCATGTTTTTCTTTGACATAACTGGTGGGATGAATAGATTCTTAGGAATTGAGTACATTAATCCCAATGAGCACAATCTCACACAGAGATGGAAGATTCACTAGGTTTAGAGTGTTCTGGGTATGATATTGTTTAAAAGTATTAGTTGATCTCAGATAACTTATGTTTGTCTTTTAAAAATCTGATTACATATGTGTATGTATATAAAAAATTTCTGGAAATAAGCACCAGAAACTTAAATTTCATCCTTGAAGAACAGCAATAGGGGGTTCCCTGGGAGAGTGAAGGGAACGTTACTTTCTATACTTCTGAACTAACTAAATTTGTAACCCAGGAACAAATATTATGCTTACAATTTTAAAAATTTAATAAAGACACGATAAATAAAATTAGCCCTGCCTGTAGGCCCTAAATGAAACAAAGCAGCCAATACATTCATTCATGCATACTATATATATACTGTAGGCAATGTGAATGAATAAAAAATTTAAGCCATGTAGTATGTAATAATATGTATACTGAGGAGTTATAATGTAAATGACTCATTTGAGTCTTTTTTTTTTTCGTTGGGGGGGGTCTCACTCTGCTGCCCAAACTGGAGTCTCAAACTCCTAGGCTCAAGCAATCCTTCTACATCAGCCTTCCAAAATGCTGGGATTACAGGCGTGAGCCACGACGCCCAGTCTCATTTGAGTCTGTTAAGGCGGTTCTGTGACTGAATCCAAACACAATTTATAAAAACTGGAAGAAAAAAACAATCTAACTCATTAGCTAACTGTATAGGCTGCTCAATTTGGTAAGAAACTGAAATTTGCTTTCATAGTTACATTTTTAAAATGTTACATTCCCAAAAAACAAAAATTATTTTTGTTGTTTCACCTTCTCTTTCCTTGCTATATTAAACAAGAAAAGTCCCTCAAAATTTGCATAGCACAATTATTTGACTCAAAACCCAAGGAAATTCTCCTTACTAATAGATTTGAAGTAGAAGATTAGCAATTTCTACCACAGATGCCATACACATTCAATCCTCAGAGAATGGCAACAGCCTGTGATGTACCAGGCACCAGGCTAAGCTTAGCAGATAACAACACTCAGGTATTCTCAATCTAATTGGAGAGATGGACTAGGCTAGCAACCAGTTACAAGAGAGTTAGCCTATGCTCACTGCAAATTTCACAAAGCAGGCTCATACTGCATGTGCTAAAAATACTATATTTTTCCCAGGTTGAACTCAGCTGTTGGTATAGAGAAATGCAAACTCCCTAAGAACACCCTGACTTACTCTACAGTAAACAAACAAAAAGTCATCATGGACTTGCATTAGGACTGAAAGTTTCTAATTGTCCATAGCCCTATTAGAATAGACACAAGTCACTCTAATTCAGATATAGTTTAAATGTTTTTTGTGAGTTGAAAACTATACATCTAGTTTAAAAGCAGACGCAACACTAAAGTTCTGCACAAAGAACTGAACTCCTTCTAAAGGGGAGGGGGGTCCTTTATTTTGTTTTCATATCTTTTTTTTTTTTTTTTTTTTTGAATTGGAGTCTCACTCTGTCGCCCAGACTGGAGTGCAGTGGCCGCTCCCGGCCACCGCAGCCTCGACCTGCTGGGCTCCGGCGATCCTTCCGCCTCAGCCTTCCGAGTAGCCGGAATTACAGGCATGCGCTACCATGCCCGGCTGATTTTTTGATTTATTGTAGAGATGAGGTCTCGCTGCCCAGGCGGGTCTCGAACCCGTGGGCTCAGGCAATCCACTCACCTCAACCTCCCAAAGGTGTGGGATTACAGGCTGAGCCACCGAACCCGGCTGTTTTCATATCTTTAACAAGAACAAGAGTCCCTGTGTAAATAGGTTACTTCATGCAAAATTGTTGATATTCAACCATTTCTGACATAGGAAAAACAGCAATTTCATATGGTTCAACCTAAGAGTAGATGTACTGTAGGAATGCTTGTTCAATAATAGGATATATATTGAATATAAGTTTTAAAACTGTTAGGAGACATGCTCAGAGACCCTGATCTTACCTATTATTTCTGGGCACAATATTTCTTTCTCTTTTTTTTGAGTCGAAGTCTCACTCTGTTGCCCAGGCTGGAGTGCAGTGGCACGCTCATGGCCACTGCAGCCTTGACCTACTGGGCTCGGGCGATCCTTCTGCCTCAACCTTCCAAGTAGTTAGAACCATAGGCATGTGCCACCATGCCCGGCTAATTTTTTTTTATTTATTGTAGAGACAAGGTCTCACTGTGTTGCTCAGACTGGTCTCGAACTGCTGAGCTCTCACCTCCACCTCCCAAAGTGCTGGGATTATAGGTGTGAGCCACTGCGCCCAGCTGGGCACAATATTTCATAAGTACATTGTTTCACTGTACTTATTCTTTTCTGGGTATAATGCTGTATTTTTTGGATCAGTGATATTTCTGAATACCTTATTTTCATCGTGTTTTTTGTTTTTCAGTGACATTCATCCAGAATCCTTCAACCTGCAGTGGTTCTTCAATAACTCTTGTGGTTTCAATTACCCCACCAGCAATGATATGGCCAATGACTGGAGTAAACCTCTTTTGAACTTCGACCCTGAAGAAAACAAATATAAGATTATCCACCTCTCGGTATTTTTAGGTCTGTTGCTTGTTGGAATTCTTGAGCTCCTGTTTGGGCTCAGTCAGATACTCATTGGTTTCCTTGGCTGTCTGTGTGGCGTCTCTAAGCAAAGAGGCCAAATTGTGTAATTTAATAGTAATAAAATGGAGCTATCAGTAGTTTAAATAATTTGAGAATTACATTTAAAATATGCTCTTTCAGAAGTTCAAAAATGGAACATTATCTAGAGAGCTATATGAGTCCTTTTAGTCCAAAAAGTTGTTTTCAAAGCCATCTTTGAGGTGATTAAATTTTAAAAAATTCAACCTTTCACATAGGAAACATGTTGCAAACGCAAGACACCTTCATATGGGAAGGAAAGATAATCAGTGGTTTAACTTGGGAAAGGTGGAAGAGAAGTTTTCAATCAATTTTGCATCTTTCTGTTTTGTGCTTTTTGAATTTCCTATCTTTTCATTCTTGTGTGTGTGGAAAGCAAGAAAAGACAGAGGAAGAGGAGAAGGGAGGAAGGATGAGAAGGAACAGAAGTCATCCTGGAAATAAAAATATGGACCTTTTTATTGTATTCCATTGTCCTTTTTTTTAAAAAAAAGAATAAATATATAACCGGAATGTAATCAAGTCTTTGGATCTAATTCCCAGGTTGCAGAAAACACTCAGATAAATCCAAAAGGTGGGACAGTAAACAGAAAATGATCCCATTTTCAACAAGAAAATATTATTTTTCTAATGTAGGACGTGTTAAAAGAATTAGAGATAAAAGAATAGAGGTATGTTTCAACTAAATGCATTATGTGAACTTTGTCAGGGATAACTGGGAGAAACATGTAGAAGAACTGGATTAAACGATGTTAAGGAGTTGTTAATTTTGGTAGCTCTGATCATGATTTTATACATGATTTTATGATTACCCTTAACCAAAGTGATTAGAACACAAGTATTTCAGATTTCATTTTTTTTTTGCTAACCTTTGAATATTTTCATATATATAATGAGATATCTTGGGGATGACACTTAAGTCTAAACAAAATTTATTTATGTTTTATATATACCTTATACACATAGTCTGAAGGTAATTTCATTCATTAATTTAAATATTTTTGTGGATGAAACAGAATTTTGACTGTGATGTTTCACATGAGGTCAGGTGTGAACTTTTTCACTTATGGTGTTACATCAGTGCTCACAGTTTTTTGAATTTTTGCATTAGGAATACTCAACTTGTATAGGAAAATGTTCTTTAAAATTTTTTTCCCTATTTTAAAAATTGTATTTAGGCTGGGTGTGGTAGCTCATGCCTGTAATCCCAGTACTTTGGGAAGCTGAGGCGGGAGGATTGCTTGAGCCCTAAGGTTCGAGAGCAGCCTGGGCAGCAAAGAGAAACCTTGTCTCTACAAAATAATCCAAAAATTAGCTAGGCATGGTAATGCATGTCTGCAGTCCCTGGTACTTGGGAGGCTGAGGTGGAAGGATCGCCTGAGCCCAGGAAGTCGAGGCTGCAGTGAGCTATGATCATGCCACTGCACTACAGCTTGAGTGACAAAGTGAGATTTAGCAAAAAAAAAAAAAAAAAGAAGAAGAAAGAAAGAAAGAAAAAGAAATGAGTATTTATACATTTGGTGGAAAAGTATCATGTTTTTAAAATACTGAAAAAAATAAAGCAGTGAAAAAATATTTATTATAATATTTAGGTAATAGGTACATGGCAATTCATTATACTTTTCTATTTTCCTATTTATGCTTTTCATAATAATTAAAAAACAGTACCTAGAAAAATCAGTCTTTCAAAACCGGTTTCTATATATGCCAATCTTTTAAAAGACAGGATAACAAAACAGTATATGAGAGGATCCCCCAAAAACCTGGAATTTGTTTTAGAAGGTGAGTCTCTTGTAGTATAGGCTTTCCCATGCTAGGTAAGTGATTTAGGAACCCATTGGCATCAGTATACCAGCTGGCATTGTTGTGAGAGGCTGTGTTCAGCTTTAGTGAATTTTTTTTGGAGATTTTTTTCAACGTGTTTGCCCATTTCATGATAAGTGATTTTCAAGCACATCTGCCTACACAGTGCTGAGTGTTCAGTAGTTTTTGACTAAAACCTACACAACCCCCGTGCCCCACCTTCCCTATTCACCCACTCTTGCCCCAATGGACTTTTTTTGTTTGTTTCCCTGGATCAAAAAGGTCCTCAGATGGAGAAAGGTTTTGCCGAGGCATCAAAAGTGACAAGTTCAAAAAGGCATCAAAACTGACAAGTTCAAAAATTGTTTTGAGCAGTGGAAAAAGCATCTTGATAGGTGTATTGCAACAAACGGAGAGTACTTTGAAGGTGACTGAAGTTTAAGCATGTAAGAATAAATACACAAGTTTTTATAAGCAAATCCTGGGTTTTTTGGAGGGGGTCTCCCTTCTTACCATATGTAAATGTGATAAAACAGACAAAAAAAAATTCTACAATTTTCTGAATAGTATCACTCCTGCGTTTTAATTCAATTTTTCAAAAGCTTCACTGGGCTTAAGGTTCTAGAAAAAATTTACAATATCTATATTTTACCCCCCAAATAAATTAGTAACATTAAGAACGTAGAATACTTTTATTCTGACCCCAGTTACTGTATAGAAACATTTTCCCTACGCTCCTACAAATACTTATTTATCCTTAAGGTCTTCCTTAAATATCCCCTACTTGAGGAAAGCTTTTCCAGCATGCATGATTCTAATAAACTAAGCTAGCACTTACTCAAGCACTATTATGGTACCTGTCACAGTGTAATATATGTTTTTGTACCTCCCTCACTCTAGTATTTAAAAGAACAGAGACCATGTCCTTCCAAACCATTTATTTATCAGCGCATTCCCACATCAGGTTTTTAACAAGGGTTTCCCTCTCTCTACACCCAGCCCCATTGCTACCCCTTATCTGCCCTACCATGGGTGGAATCCTCTTTATCCTTCAGACTTCAGCACAAAGGCTGCTTATTCTGAGAGACCATCTCTAACCACCTAAAGAAAAGTAAGTTTCCCTGTATTCTCTCTTTTAGCATGCTTTCATTTATAGTATTTATCACAATAATGATAGCATTTTCAATTTGTGCTTGCTTCTTAGATTTCACTGTCTCCCATAAGACCATACACTCCAGGGTCATATTCCAGGGTCAAAGCATCAGGATGCTTTTTCCACTGCTCAAAACAACTTTTGAGCTTGTCAATTTTGATGCCTTTTTGAACTTGTCACTTTTGATGCCTCAACAAAACCTTTTATTCCCTTCTGGTGTAATCAGTACCTAGCACAGTGGCTGGTACAAAGCAGGGGCACTCTCAGTGTACAGTTGAATGTTTTATTACATTCCATCCTCTGTACCCAGCTTTTAGTGAAAACTCAAACTTCTAATAGCCATGAGATTAAAACACAGGTAAAATGAATGGCAAACTTCTAATAGCCATGAGATTAAAACACAGGTTAAATGCATATGACAGCTCACTGTCAGCAAGTGAACAAGCATCAGCAATGGTGCTTACAATTTTCTCATCACCCTAAAAATGAGAGAGGAATGACTTCAGTTCTCTACAGGGTTAGGGAAAGACACACTTAAGTCTCCCACTTTAGATGGCAAAATAAAGGATGCCTGGCAGTAGCTCAATTAACTGAACTAGCTGGTAAGTCACTTCTTCACTATTTTAGTCTTATGGAAAACGTTACCACGGATTAAATGTCTGACGTCTGGAGGCTACCTGTGGCTACATATATTGGGGGCATGCTATCTCTGATCTGGTACCTAAACTTGCATATGCATGTCTGTATGTGAAAGCATGCCCCCCCCAAACACACAGTCATTGGCAAAGTTCATTGTTTAAACTTTCACTCCCCTATCCAAATTCAATCTTATTTTTGAATTCTTTCACTGTATCCACCATCTAAAACTCTCCTCTCCCATCCTTCAGCGCATATCTCAAGTTCCTTTCAATATCAATGCCAAATACAGGTTAAACAACTCTAATCTAAAAATTCCAAATCCAAAAATTCTGAGTGCCGACACAAGTGAGAAAATCCACACCTGACCTCATGTAATAGGTCAAAATGCAGGCACACATCAGTTTATTCAGTATCCACAGGGGAAAAAAACAAACTCCCAGCCCCTTTCAACTTTGAGGTATCTTTTTCCCACATGCCCAGATTCTCCTGAACAGGTACTTACTTCCACCAAGGGTAATAAAATAGCACGTGTGCAGGCCAGATGCACTAATGGCAGGTTCCCCACTATGCCTCACATGGGAACAAGACCTTCCAGCACTACTGTGTTATTTTTGCTTATATGCTGCTCTGTGGTGTAAAGGTATTGCTAAAAATGTCAAGAAAAAAAAAAAAAGGCCTGCAAGTACCCCTATGGGTAACAGACATAAGAAAAAGAGGTATGTGTGTCTATAGCACAGAAGTGAAACTGTTGAAACCAGACAGCCTAAATGTGACATGTCTTACAGAACAGTATTGGACTGCCCACTATATAGGACCTGAAGAAACAGAAGGATGAACTGTTAAAATTCTATGCTGAAAGTGATGAAGTCAGTAAAAAACAGGAAAATGTTCATAAAGTTAAAGATGAAGATCTTGACTGTGTATTGAAAGAGTACACCCATCCACACTGCAGCGAACACGTGCCACCTGATACACTGACCATGAAACAAGTTCTATGATGATGAACTGAAACTGAATATTCAACAGCCTGGCTGCAGAAATTTAAGAAAAGACATGGCATTTTTTTGTTTTTTTTTTGAGTTGGAGTCTCACTCTGTCGCCCATACTGGAGTGCAGTGGCCGCTCCCGGCCACCGCAGCCTCGACCTGCTGGGCTCCGGCGATCCTTCCGCCTCAGCCTTCCAAGCAGCCGGAATTACAGACATGTGCTACCACGCCCGGCTGATTTTTTGGATTTATTGTAGAGATGAGATCTCGCTGCCCAGGCGGGTCTCGAACCCACGGGCTCAGGCAATGCACTCAACCTCAGCCTCTCAAAGGCGCGGAATTACAGGCTGAGCCACTGAGCCTGGCTAAGACATGGGATTTTTAAAGACATGTGGTGATAAAGCAACTGCTGATCTTGAAGGAGCGGAGAAATTCGTTGATGAGTTTGCTAACATCATTGCTGATGAAAATCCATTGCCAGAACAAGTCTATAATACAGATGAAACATCACTGCTTGGTGTTGTTGCCTCCAGAAAGACACTAACCACAGCTGATGAAACAGCCCTACAGAAATTAAGGGAGCCAAGGACAGAATAAGTGTGCTGGGATGTGTTAATGCTGCAGGCATGTATACGTGTAAACTTGTTGTGTTAGGGAAAAGCTTACATCCTCACTGTACTGAAGGGGTGAATTTCTTACCAGTCCATTATATTGCTAACAAAAGGCACAGATCACCAGGAACATCTTCTCCGATTAGTTCCATAAACATTTTGTACGAGTGGCTCATGCTCCCTGCAGGGAAGATGGATTTGACAACTGCAAGATTTTGTTATTTCTGGGCAACTGTTCTGCTCATCCTCCAACTGAAATTCTCATAAAAAATAATGCTATAAGAAAGGGACTGGCAGCAGTGGGAAACTGCCAGGGGAGAGGGAGCATACCTCATCAACAAAGGCACCTGCATAATGAATATTTGTATACTAACCCTGGATTGTACCCTACATCTTTAAAATAAAAAAATTTAAAAAATAACACTAAGCCAGGCGCGGTGACTCAAGCCTGTAATCCCAGCACTTTGGGAGGCGGAGGCAAGAGGATTACCTGAGCTCAGGGATTCAAGACCAGCCTGAGCAACATGGCGAGACCTCATCTCTACAATAAATAAAAAAAACCAGCTGGGCACGGTGGTGCATGCCTGTGGCTCCAGCTCCTTGGAAGGCTGAGGTGGAAGGATCACCTGAACCCAGCAGGTTGAGGCTGCGGTGGCTGTGAGTGTACTACTGCACTTCAGCCTGGGTGATAGAGACTCCAACTGAAAAAAATAAATAAACAATGCTTATGCCATGTACCTTTCCTCATATGTGACTTCAGTGGTCATGTGACCAGGGTATCCTTAGATCAACAAAGATACAACACTTTATTGAACAGCATTCTAGTAGCAGTGAACACATTAATGGGTGTGGAAGGCTTTCAGGAATTTAGTATGAAGGATGCCATATGCTGCTGCCAACACTTGAAACACACTGGCTAAAAAGGCGGCTGTGCATGCCTGGCATAACCTCCAGCCTGCAACTCTGTTCAGTGATGATGATAAACAAGGTGGCAACTTTGAAGAATTCCATATGTAAAGTGAGAAAAAAATGATGTCTGATCTCCTTCTATACGCAAAAAATATACCTTGAAAGACTGTCAGTAAGCTGGATGAAGTGGATATCACGAAAGTTTTTAGCATCAATAGCGAGGCTGCAGGTTTTTATTCATTAGCTGATGGTAAAGTCACCGAAACAACTCTGAATCAAAGTGATTTTGATAATAGTGATGATGGAGAAGATGCTGTTAATAATGCAGATAAGTTGCCTATGGATGACACTGAAAATGTGTGATGGACTTTTTGAAGGACTTGAGTAGCATGTATTCAAAACAGAGTAAGAAATTATAACAGTTTATACAATCAAAGAGACTTCTAAGACAACAATCATTGTTAAAGAGGCAGATGAGTCTGGAGGAAACTTTTTTTGAGTTGGGAATCTCACTCTGTCGCTCAGGCTGGAGTGCAGTGGCAGCCTGGACTTGCTGGGCTCAGGTGATCCTCCCACCTCAGCCTTTCAAGTAGCTGGAACTACAGGCATGCACTGTCACACCCAGCTTATTTTTTGATTTATTGTAGATACGAGGTCTCATTAAGTTGCCCAGGCTGGTCTTGAACCCCTCAGCCTAGGCAATCCTCTCTCCTCAGCCTCCTAAAGTGCTGTGGAGGAAACACATTTTTTTGTTGTTGCATATATGTAATTGAGTTTATTGTAGAGAAAGGTAACAGAAAATGGGGCTGTAGAAAGAAAAGGAATGGAGACACCAGTTTGGATGAGGGTTTCCAGATTGGGTGTCCTATCCACGGGCCTCAGCAGCCCTGCCATGGATCCGTTTGATTTTTTCACATCAAGAAGTTGATCTTGCAAGCCATTTCCATCTTGTAGGTCCACTGGCAGGTTTTGTAGCTTTCCCTCTGTCGCCGGCGGTACAGCTTCTCATAGTACCACCTACCCTTAATGTCCTCAATGAGGCCATCCAGGGTCAGGATTCTGTTTGGAATCCTGCACCTTTCACATTCCCTTCCTGGACCATCACAGTCCTGGCAATGAACTTCAGATGTTTTGCCATGACCTTGAATTTACATCTCTACTCTGCAGTTCTGTGCCTCAGGGCCCTGCCATCCTGAGCCGAATATTTTTTGTTGTTGTTGAAAGTCTTTCATAATTGAGTTTATTGGTTGTGTTGATGATCAGTCCACAGACATTTCAATTTGTACACAGTTAACATGCATTATAGGATATAAAAAGTAACCCCCATCTATGGAATGTTAAGTTGACACCTAAAACAGTCTCCCATAATTCAATATCCCACACTATTTTCTGGTTGTACCAAAAAACAAAAACAAAAACAAAAACAAAACCCACCACCAAATGATTTCACCTCTTAAAAAAAAGCATTTACACTTAAAAGATAGGATAAGGTGGGATTACTTCCTTCTTAAAAATGTTTCTAAAGCTACTAAATAATTTGCATTTACAAAATAGTTGATAAAAATATTCTTCTGGATTGTACAAGAAGGGAGACAGGGACCACTGATGACATGGGATATGATATTCAGACTTGGCTTCTTTCTCTCCTGCTTCACCAGAGGCTGGATTCTCCTTGGTTTTAGTTTCTCCGTTTTCTGCATGTAACTCTTCTTTCGCCTCTTGGTTAGCCACTTCAGCCTGCTTTCCCCTCACTCACCTTTTCTCTTTTGCTTGCACATTTTTGTCTGAAGATTTATCCTTTCTCGCCATCTTTTTTGGCTTCCTTCTACTTTTGCAGGAGTAGGTTTAGCCTACAACCACGCTGATCTCTTCGGTTCTTTCTTTGCGGCCCCCTCGGTGGAGATGATCTTTCTCTTAGCGTCTTGGCGGCGGGCAGGGCATGAGCCCAGTGCCTGCGGGACCGCAGTGCGCCCAGAGCCTTTGCGAAGCTGGGCTGCCGCTCCTCCTGCGGCTGGAGCTGAGATTCCGAGGAAATAGTTTTAAAAGTCATCGGGCGGGCCAGGCACAGTGGCTCATGCCTGTAATCTGAGCACTTTGGAAGGCCGAGGTGGAAGGACTGCCTGAGCCCAGGAGTTGGAGATCAGCCTGGGCAACATAGCAAGACCTTATTTCTATTTAAAAAATCAAAAAATTAGCTGGGAGTGTTGGTACATGCCTGTGGTTCCAGCTACACCGGAGGCTAGGGCTTGTCCGAGCCCAGGAGTTCGTCAAGGCTGCAGTGAGCCATGACTGCACTCCAACCTGAAAATAGACTAAGACCCTGACTTATAAAAAAAAAAAAAAAAAAAGCCACCGAGCAGAATATCCCCTCATCCTTAGAGGACCCATTTCCTAATTTCCTAGTTCCCTCAACTGCTTTGGATGCCTCTTCTCCCTTAAAAAATACAATGTTTTAATCAATGATTGCTTATCTGTAGCATATAAATTCAGAGCCAGGAATGATGGTGAAACCAAACAACTAGACCGCCACATGGATGCCTGAGATAGTGACACCTTTGCTTTCTGATGTTTCAATGCATACAAACTTTGTTTCACGCACAAAATTATTTTAAAAGTTGTATAAAATTAACTTCAGGCTATATGTATAAGGTGTATATGAAATATAAATGAAATTTCATGATTAGAGTTGAGTGCTATCCTCAAGATATCTCATTATGCATATGTAAACATTTCAAAATCTGAAAAAAATTTAGAAATTTGAGACACTTCTGGTTTAAAGCACTCTGAATAAGGGATACCCAACTTGTATAGTTAAGCTGGAAAACAGATGACCTCCATGCAGGAAAAGGACAGTTCTCTTGAAAATATACTACTTTCAGGAAGTTATCCCTTAAAGTGAAAACAACATGCAAATGCTTCAGCCACTATTCCTAGAAGTGTGTGTGAAGAACTTTATAGAGTTCTGGAAGTGGTGTAACAATATTTATTTGCTATACTTAGTTGTATGATACTACTTTGGCCTCTGACTCTATCCATTTCTCCCTCTCTTTCCTGCACCAGGAATATTTTTCTTCTTTGCTTGTTGAAATCCTACATACATGTCAAGGCTCAGTTCAAATATCTTTCAAAGAAGTATTTCCTAATTATACTAATCAGGAGTGAATTTGTTCCTCTTAATTCCAAAACACTCTTTTTTACAGTAATTAACAACTTTTAGGGAAGTGAGATCAGCATAAGAGAGAGCCTGACTTTGTAAGATTCAAGCTTTTCTTTTAGATGTGTGCCAAGGGTAAAGGCAGGGTTCTTTTTTTTTTGAGTTGGAGTCTCACTCTGTCACCCAGACTGGAGTGCAATGGCCGCTCCCAGCCACCGCAGCCTCGACCTGCTGGGCTCCAGCGATGCTTCCACCTCAGCCTTCCAAGTAGCCAGAATTACAGGCATGTGCTACCACGCCCGGCTGATTTTTTGATTTATTGTAGAGATGAGGTCTCGCTGCCCAGGCGGGTCTCAAACCCACGGGCTCAGGCAATCCACTCACCTCAGCCTCCCAAAGGCGCGGGATTACAGGCTGAGCCACCGAGCCCGGCTTTTGTTTTTTTTGAGTTGGAGTCTCACTCTGTTGCTCAGACTGGAGTGCAGTGGCTGCTTCCGGTCACTGCAGCCTCGACCTGTTGGGCTCCAGCGATCCTTCCGCCTCAGCCTTCTAAGTTGCTGGAACTACAGGCACACACTACCACGCCCAGTTAATTTTTTTGATTTATTGTAGAGATGAGGTCTCACCAAGTTGCCCAGGCTGGTCTTGAATCCCTGGGCTCAGGCAATCCGCTCACCTCGGCCACCCAAAGGCACGGTGGTGCCTGGCCAAAGGGTGCTAATTTTATCCATCACTTTTATCATATTCATGGTTTCATTTGGGAGGATCACTCACAAATATTACCCTATGATATATATGTGCATTATTACCAAAAGTCAGAAAAATTACATGGGTAAAAAAACAAAAACAAAATAGTCATCAAACTCATGATAAACAATATAGGAAAGACTTTTCCTCTTAATATTTTTTTGGAGGAATGAGGGAAAAGCAAGAACAGAAAAATTCAATCTTCCTATATCAACTGCCTTTCTTAAAACTCACTACCTTAGAAGAAAGACACTGAAGATATATAGAATATTGTACCTAACTGAATTCTACCTGTTTCTAGACAAAAAAGGGGAAAATAAAAGTTCTGAGAACTAAAGGTGCCCAAAACTTGGCTTCATTGGTTAGTCTCTTGAGATTTAGTATGCTTAGCAAATAAATACAACAGAAAAAGCATACACAACTCAAGTTATTTTAATCTGAACCACTTTATTTATTTATTTATTTATTTTTTGAGTTGGAGTCTTACTCTGTCGCCCAGACTGGAGTGCAATGGCCGCTCCCGGCCACCGCAGCCTCGACCCACCGGGCTCCAGCGATTCTTCCGCCTCAGCCTTTCAAGTAGCCGGAATTACAGGCATGCGCTACCACGCCTGGCTGATTTTTTGATTTACTGCAGAGATGAAGTCTCGCTGCCCAGGCGGGTCTCGAGTCCGCGGGCTCAGGCAATCCACTCACCTCAGCCTCCCAAAGCGCGGGATTACAGGCTGAGCCACCGAGCCCGGCTATCTGACCCACTTTATAAAACCACCTACGATGCAACCACTCCCAGGATGACGATCTAAAAGGAGGAATAGGAGTTTCCTGCTACCTACCAAGTCATTCACTGCATCACTCGCTCCTGAGATGGAAGACTCATATAAGGCAATAGGATACACAATTTAGCTCATCGCACAGCATGATGTAATAAAATCTTTTGATACACAAATATTGCTTTGGCTGACAGTTTATTAAATACACTACATTTGTACCGTATACTGTAGTTTTTTAAATCATTCACACATAGACTTAGTAAAAACGTACTTTATAGAAAACCATCTGCAAAACTAAAATGAAAATAAGAAAGCACATATTACACACATATTAGATAAACTGGTGAAATATTAAAAATTATTTAAATTTAATCTGTACAGGTGCTTAATGAAGGCGATCATGAAATATTAGGTGGTTTGATTTTCTTAAATCTGGCACCAGACCAAGACTTCAAAAGGGTTAATGTTGAAATGTGAATGCAAAAATATCTATTAACAAAACTGTTTGATCTAATAGTGTTTGAGAAACAGGACAAAGTATTGTTTTTCTTTTACGGATACTTTTCGAAGTCCATTCTCTTTTATTTTATTTTTTGAGTTGGAGTCTCACTGTTGCCCAGACTGGAGTGCAGTGGCCGCTCCTGGCCACCGCAGCCTTGACCTGCTGGGCTCCGGCGATCCTTCCGCCTCAGCCTTCCAAGGAGTTTGAACTACAGGCGCGCGCTACCTTGCCCGGCTGATTTTTTGATTTATTGTAGAGATGAGGTCTCACTGCCCAGGCGGGTCTCGAACCCATGGGCTCAGGCAATCCACTCACCTCAGCCTCCCAAAGGCATGGGATTACAGGCTGAGCCACCGAGCCCAGCTGTCCATTCTCTACATACCTTCTCTCCTATTCAGAATTTTCCTGTATAGAATGCTGAGGAAAAAAATCAATTCCTTTAAAAAAGAAAAACGAACAAACTAGAGCCTATTTACAAAACATGCACAGGGAGAATTTTAAGCAAGTATTACCACAGAACTGGTTAAAAGTGAATACAGCTGAATGACAGAATACACCTTTACTTCTACAAATATAGCCCCCCCCCACTTTTTGGAAGAAATACATATTCAAGGTATGAACTATAAAACGGCATACAACGCAGAGACAGAAACAAAGAAGTTTGCAAATCTTTTATATTTCCAGATGTTGGTACAATATTTTTGAGAGCTGATACTACCTCTAGCGGCGAAACCAGAGCCAGCTATTAAGCAGCCAGAATGCAACAGTAATTGAATACATGACCATTTCTCTTTTAGCACGTTCTTTGTTCTCCTCTTCCAGAAGTTGTAGACGTCTATTTAGTTTGATTATCTAAGTGAAAAACAAACAAAAAAATACAATGTAGGAGGTTTAATGCATAGAGCAATCAGATCTCATTATGTTGTATAATAATGTGTTAAAAGAATTATTACAAAAATAGCTTCATTTGGAGCAAAATAAACAAGCACAACTACATATAAAAAATGTTATTCATGACAGTCTAAGTCATTTAAATAGCCTTCTCCTTCCCTTTCTTCAAATTTCTGAATTAGAAAGGGTGTGTTTCCTTCCTTCCTTGATTAAATTGTGAGGTGAGGAAATAGTTTAACATATTACTATTCTGGTAGAAGCGACTTAAGCACACATTTCAGTAGGCTTACCAGAGCAGAAAGAAATGGGATTCCTGCTCTTTTCTATGCCTCTTCCATGAGCTTTTTGTCACTCAGCCTCTGTTGTTGATCTTTAACCTGGTGTAACTGTCTTCTCTGCCCATTTCTCTGAGTTACTGAGAGGGTCCCATAAAATAACCTACTGTAGTGAGTCTTGTGATAGGTCACCTAAATGTTTCAAGTTTGAAAGGCTAATTCTTTAGCTGCTGAAAATGTTGCTAATTGACAATACTATCCTTGGCTGCTGGATCTCAACGTGAATAGCCCTGGGCTGAACAACTGCCTGCTTAAGCTCATGCTGTCTTATGATCCTTACTTAAAGATACTTTATTTTATCTGATTTCTCTCATTATCTATTTGTCACAGACCAGGAACCCCCAAAAAACCAGCATTATTTTTTGGAGCATGGGTCCCTTGTAGTACAGGCTTCCTCCGCTAGGCAAGTGTTCTATCAATAGGAACCCACCAGTATCAGTGTATCAGCTAGTGTTGTTGTGAGGGACAGCGTCCGGCTTCAGTGAATTTTTTTGATGGGGAGATTCTTTCAACATGTTTGCCTATTTCATGATGGGTGATTACCTATCCACAATGCACTGAGTGTTCAGCAATTTTTGACCAAAAATGGTATGACCTCCACGCCCCACCCTCCCATTTACCTGATGTGGCCTGGAACGCCTTTTTTTCCTTTCTCCAGATGAAAAATGCCCTCAAAGGAAAACGTTTTGCCAATATGGAAGAAGTGGTACCCCCCCAAAATGGCAGAAGCACCAAAAGGCATCAAAATTGACAATTCAAAAACTGTTCTGAGCAGTGGAAAAAGTGTCTCAATAGGTGGATTGCATCAAATGGAAAGTTCTTTTTTCTCCCTCTTTTTTTTCAGTCAGAGTCTCACTCTGTTGCCCAGGCTGGAGGGCAGTGTCATGCTCATGGCCACGCCATTGTTGACCTCCTGGGCTCTGGCGATCCTTCTGTCTCAACCAAGTAGCTGGAACAACAGGTGCATGCTACCACACCCAGCTAATTTTTATTTATTTATTTATTGTAGCGATGAGGTCTCACCAAGTTGCCTGGGCTGGTCTCAAACCCATGGGCTTAGGCAATTCACTCGCCTCGGCCTCCCAAAGTGCTGGGATTACAGGCTAAGGCACTGAGCCCGGCCCGAGAGTACTTTGAAGGTGGCTGATGTTTAAACATGTAAGAATAAATACACAATTTTTAATATATAAATTCTGGGTTTTTTTTGGTTGTCCCTTGTATACTTTCCCCACATGTGTGTATGTGTGATTTTCAGGGCTGTGGAAGTAAATATTAATATGCATATGTAATAGCAGTTCCAAGATAGGCCTTATTTATTTATTTATTTATTTATTTATTTATTTATTTATTTATTTATAAGTTGGAGTCTCATTCTGTGGCCCAGGCTGGAGTGCAGTGGCATGCTCAAGACCACCCCAGCATCGACCTGCTGGGCTCTGGTGATCCTTCTGCCTCAGCCTTCCAAGTAGCTGGAACTACAGGCAAGTACTACCACACCTGGCTAATTTTTGATTTTTTAAAATTTTTTTGAGTTGGAGTCTTACTCTGTCGCCCAGACTAGAGTGCAGTGGCTGCTCCCGGCCACTGCAGCCTCAACCTGCTGGGCTCCGGCGATCCTTCCACCTCAGCCTTCCAAGTAGCTGGAACTACAGGCGCGCACTACCACGCCTGGCTAATTCTTTTGATTTATTGTAGAGGTGAGGTCTTGCCAAGTTGCCAAGGCGGGTCTCGAAGCCGCAGACTCAGGCAATCCACTCACCTCAGCCTCCCAAAGGTGCAGGATTACAAGCTGAGCCACCGAGCCCGGTTTAATTTTTGATTTTTGATAGTGGGGACGAGGTCTTGCCAAGATGCCCGGGCTGGTCTCTAACCCATGGGCTCAGGCAATCCACTTTTCTCGGCCTCCCAAAGTACTGGGATTATAGGCTGAGCCACTGAGCCCGGCCCAAGATACGACTTATTACAGAATAAAAGAAATATGTATACAGAGACACTATGCAAACTGAAAGCAGTGGTTTCCAAAATGGAGCTATCAAACACAGCAACAAAGGTCCCCAAAGTAATCATTCGACATTTCAAGAGTCAAACAAGCAACTTATGGATGTACAGGTTTGCTAAAACGTCAAGATTCTTTGTTCTCAGCCAGAATTACATCAATTCATTTTGGTTATACTGTTTTATGTTGATCATAACACGTAATTGTTGTTTTAATATATCTTTAACCAAAATGAGAAAAATCAATTATGGCTTACTAAATAGTTTGACAGATAAAATATTTCAATTCATAGGATCCATAGCAGAGAAAATGATAAAATGTTGGCAACTATCACTTTAAAAGCTCAAATGAATATATTTAGGATTATATCTTATTCAATACATTAAATACCTGTCGTCTTAATGAAGCCGCATCTACAACAGTCATGTCATCTGATGTTCCTTCAATTGTTGCCTCTATATTTGAAATGCCATACCTAGTAGACAAGAAATAAAAATATAAGAGAATATTAAAATAGAACTAAGAGAACTGGCAAGTCATGTAATGTTTTGTGTGATGCTCAAAGAAGTATTCAGAAGACCAGCATCTAACAATATACATTACTAAAATATTTTGCCACTTGAATTGGTACTAATAAGGGAAAGAAAAAAGCTTAAGATGACAACTATCTACAATACTGCAAAAGTATATCAAAACTTGGAGAATGAGACCAGGCATGGTGGCTCATGCCTGTAATCCCAGCACTTTGGGAGACAAGGGAATCACTTGAGCCCAAGAGTGCAAGACCAGCTTGGGTAAAACAGTGAGACCCTGTCTCGACAAAAACCTAAAAACTTAGCTGAGCATAGTGGTGCATGGCTGTTATCCCAGCAACTCAGAATGGAGGCTGGGAAAATCACTTGAGCCTAGGAATTTGAGGTTACAGTGAGCTATGATCATGCTACTACATACCACCCTTGGCGACAGAACAAGACCCTGTCTAAAAAAATAAAGAAAACAAAAACCAAAACATGGAGAATGAGAGAAAACCCTGACTAAATATACAAAAAGATAATTCTTAAGCTAATGGGACTAGCAATGCTACAAAAGACCGCTGGCTAAAAAGGTCTGAGAACTGACACTTCAGAATATAACAAAATATAATTTTTATACAAACTTATATCCATATGTAGTTCCATAGGCAAAAACTCACTGGCAGGGAACATAAAGTAGACTAGCTTTAACTAGAAATAAAAAGACTGATCATTGTTTATTTCGCCTTCTCTTCTCATTGCCCCTTGTCTTGCCATTTCTATTCTTTACTTATTTCATTACTTACTCTCTACCGTGGTATCCCACAGGAGTAATTACAAAATCTCCTGAATAAATATTGCCACTACATTTAGATCCAGAATTGGCTCAATAACAAACATGTGGCTGTGAGTAAAATAATAATACTAAAAAACCACTAAGACAGCCGGGCTCGGTGGCTCAGCCTGTAATCCTGTGCCTTCAGGAGGCTGAGGTGGTGGACTGCCTGAGCCCGCGGGTTCAAGACCCGCCTGGGCAGCGAGACCTCATCTCTACAATAAATCAAAAAATCAGCCGGGTGTGGTAGTGGGTGCCTGTAATTCCGGCTACTTGGAAGGCTGAGGCGGAAGGATCGCCGGAGCCCAGCAGGTCGAGGCTGTGGTGGCCGGGAGTGTCTGGGTGACAGAGTGAGACTCCAACTCAAAAAAAAAAAAAAACCACTAAGACAAAATCCAGAGAAAATACATGAAAAGGTACTTTTTTCCCCCAATGCAGTTACTTCTAAAGGGGTACTAATTTTTAAATGCATAAAACTAAACTTCTGAAAAAAACAAATATAAATGCCATTACTCTTCTCTGCCTGGATTTCCACATTTCAAAATTTATTTTAATTAACAGCAGTATTTACATATAATTTATGTACCCACAATTCACCTCACACGTGTATCTATTTTATATCCTTTATGGCTATTTCAAAAATGGCATAGTAACTTTTCTGAATGAGTAGCATAAAAATAACTTGAGTTAAAAGTTATCCACAGTTGGCACATGGATCACCTATTCTAATATCCTCAGCAAGTAGCTATTACAAAAAGCACATTACCACATAAAGGAACATGAAGTAGAATGATATTTTTTATCCAGATATGTTAAAGACAAGTTTCTATTTAAAAATATTTTTGTTTTAAATATTATTAAAAGTAATCCAAAAACACTTTAATAAAAATATGCAAAACAGAAATTAAGCAATAGATGGTGTGTATTGACTTTAGAGCATCTATAACAATCTCTAAATGTTCTTTTTATGGCTAAATTAGCTTGCTTTCTCATTAACTATCCCTTAATTCATAAGAAAACAGCAAATATCCTAGAATATTGAGGGTAACTGCATTAGTTAGAAAAACAAACTTTTAGTCGGGCTCGGTGGCTCAGTCTGTAATCCCACGCCTTTGGGAGGCTGAGGTGAGTGGATTGCCTGAGCCCGCGGGTTGGAGACCTGCCTGGGCAGCGAGACCTCATCTCTACAATAAATCAAAAAATCAGCCAGGCGTGGTAGCGCATGCCTGTAATTCTGGCTACTTGGAAGGCTGAGGCAAAAGGATCGCCGGAGCCCAGCGGGTCGAGGCTGTGGTGGCCGGGAGTGGCCACCGCACTCCAATCTGGGTGACAGAGTGAGACTCCAACTCAAAAAAAAAAGAAAAATAAACTTTTAAGTTAGTAGATGCTGCAACCATGAGTTTACGAACAAACAATTGGTGGAAAAAATAAGGGTTGAGGACTCCCCTTTTCTGCACTTCATCCTCAAAATAAAACACTTCTATTTCTCTGAAGTAATATAAGAAATGAATGGAAAAAATAAAATCAAACAATAGAAGCAATTGCTTCAAAAGTAAAGGGACCTGGACTGAACATAGAGAATGCAGTATAAATGAAAGGAACTACTCACAATTTAAATCTTGAATTAACTAAGATTTTAGATATCTGAAAACAAACTTCATTTGCAAAGAAATTTAAGAATATGGTAAAATATTTTACCTACATAATTCAATTTAAAACAAAAATATACTACTTTACAATGTTTTAAACTAAAACTTGTGTTTATCAGAAGTAAAAATTCTGTTAGAAATGCTAAGTCAGATCAATAGCTGAAAATACTTTCATAGAAAGATGGAAGGATCAAACACTTAAAAACAAGTCAGAAGAGTGGTAAGGGATCACTACAGGCATAGTTTTCAATTTCTCCAACATGAATTTAGTTATTAATGAGAAACTGATGTTTCCCTTTTTTTCTTGCTTCAATAAATGGGCCAGCTTCTTCTAATCATAGAAATAATGCTGCCAGTTTTAAATCTAGTGCTACAGATATATATTCTGCTTAAAGTACACACAACTGGCTCTGAAAAAATTACAGTAACAAGCATCTGTGAATACCAACCAGCTTTTGCTTTTGTCTTTCCAGAAGATGGGAAAATTAAATGGGGCTTTTAGCACTCGAGAGAACACTAAGTATTTATTTATACATATTGCCATTCTGTCTGTCCTTGTGCATAATAGAAAGAAATAATTGCTCAGTCTATGCATGTTTGAAAGTGTGAAAGTGCAAAGAGAGAAAGGTTTAAATCAACAGATGATAAAAACACTTAAGACCTAATTTCCTTTCTAAATGTTCAACTTCGTAAACTGTTGGGTTGTCAATGTTAACTTCCCTCAGTTTAAGGTGATGCTTTATAGGCAGGTCTATCCCCACACTGAAAGTGACATTATAGACAATTAACAACTAAAAAGGAAATGCTGGACAGAACCAAGTCAACAATTAAAATGATGCTCATAAAATGAGTTAAGATTATTTTTTCTGTGTTTTAGCATGTCTCCTATAGGCTATTAAATTGCATTAAATAGCTCAGATGTTCACATCATACCACATCATAAGTATGCAACATGTTTCCTCATTTTCTGTTGGTCACATGCCATGACTGATTGGACTTATTGCTCCTGGAAGCAGGATGTACTCAAGGACAGTTGTAGAAGTTCAAGCTGTAACTTAAAGGCATGGCTACTACATGCATTATGTCTTGCAAAACACAAATTCTGTCAACCATTTACTCTGGTAATTACAAAGTCTCAAAATTTACCTGACGTTGTCATGATGAGGATTAGAAGTGGCGGCAGCAGACCCACCACGCAACACAGGTCTAAGGCAGGTTTTTGCGGGAGAAGGCACAAGACAGAATCAGGAAACAGAGAAGTAATAAAATAAAAGCAAAAACAAGACAAATAAATGTCAAATAGGATTATATTGTATGTTTCCAATACAATATAATATCTCTCAAATACTCCAAAAATCTGTGTCTCGTATGTCCTCCATTTTATGATTTTCATAAATTCAACATCTTACCATTGATTAAAGAAACAAAGGTAATCTATATTTGTGTAACAAAACAGCACCAACATATAAAACAATTTTTTTTGGTGCTTACACTTTAATTTATGAAATTTAAGACAGAGGACAACTCTATTAAGAAAGAGTAATTCTTCTCTTCTAATTGGAAAAAAAAAATCACCAGCATCTTTGAAAGTATGTCAAGAATAACTGGCTAGTTGCACCTGCATGATCAGGGCTGCTCATCTGATATCAGCAGCTCTCCCTGAACAACTAAAAATTTTCAAGAAAATTTTCATTTCCCACAATTCCTTTCCTATCTCATTCATTCTGATTAGTGCCTGATGTCTCAATGTCGCTGTGTCTCTTTCAAACTCAGCTCCCAAAGCAAAAATACAAGCCTCAGTTCTGAAGCTGAGAAGATCAGGAATATGCTATATAGTACATTAAAAAGAATACAATAAAAAATGTGAGTCTGATCTTGAGACAACCAGGAGTGTCATACAGGGCTGCTGGAAATGAAAAATAAGGTGCACAGGAAAACTTTGTGGGGATTTTCACTCAGTTTCAGTACATACTTTGGTTCTAGAAGACAATTAGTTCTCTACCTAAATAAGTAGTTCCCTTTCCAATAAATTTTATCTTTTAACATCAGAAGACAAAAGCTCTACATGTTCACTGGTCAATTCCCCACAAAATAATCAGCAATATTTTCTACCTAGAGAAAGGGGATTGTGGTACTGGATCTATGTAAGAATTTTAAGAATTATTAAGTCCTATCTTGAGGGTCTCATTCTCTAAGACATAGATCTGGTTTATCTGAATTTAAGTATCAAGGCAATACTTTAGTAATTTAATACCAAATGCACTAATTTTTTCTGTAAGCTGGCAAAGCTGCAGAATTTTGACGACAAATCACTAATTTCTGACAACTCAAATTATCAAGAAAATTATAATGTTTAGCTTCTACATGTCCTAAAAGTTCTTAAAGAAATTTCTAGGGTCTAGTAGATAAGGGATTCACAGACCTTTTGCGGAGACATATGTGACTTTCATTTTGCTGGTTAAAGAACAGTGAGAAATCACATATGCTTGTGACAGGTTTTAAACTCATCCCCTGCTACTAACATATTTACTCTGTGGTATTAGGAAAACTGTTACTTAATTACAGCTTTAAGTTACACTAACATGAAGATGGTTAAAGTTTTAGGAAGCCACCACTGTGTGCTTCCTAAAACTTAAAAAAACCCGTATATTATGTTCAAATAGATCTGCTGTATTCAACATATTCTACCACAGAGATTTCCCTTTGATAATGCAGAGCCAGAAAATAATACAGTTACCTTTCACAACGTATTTCATTTTGTCTTCTCACACTGGCAATTGACACATATAATATAAAAGTAAATTAGACAGGTATTTGGCAAAGTTAGAAACTTCATTCAAGTACCACTTTCTACTGTAAGTATGATTTAATACATAAAATCTTTTCAACAGTGTGTTTTGTAGAGTGAGAAAAGAGAAGGAAATTTAAGGCTACCAAATTCCAGCATTAACCTGTACACTGACATTTTTGAGTAAATATGCTCTGACTTAATAGTCTATGTGGTTCTTTGCTATAAAAATGTATACTGCTACAGTAAATAAACAGTTTGATTAGGGGATCAGGAATTATACTTTTCTTTAAAGAAAAATTACAAATAACAAACATTATATCAACTACTGCATTTCTGGGTCTTCCAAATTGTATATTAATAGGGATACTTGCCAAAAATATAATTTATTCACACATTGGTTTCTCATTCTATTCACTCAAAGCTAGTTCAACAGGCTAAGGAAAAACTATAAAAATAATCAAGCCCCTCTTAAAAATAAAACTTAACCATGTCTCATCTACCAATATTTACACAATGTTCTTACACAGGTACTAAGTTTCTTTAAATGTTACCATTTTATGATGGAGAATGAGATGCATAGCTTTAACAGATGTAGAGATGGGCATTTCCTAATCAGTAAAAAACCAAACTCTAATAGCATTTTACATCCTGGTGCACTGAGTAAAGGAAACATCTGGTGCTTATCCCAGGTGGTTTGGTAAATTTAACATACCAGTTTTCCAAATGTATAGCACTGACCTGTGTAAATAAACTTTTCTAATATGTACCTACAATTTAACTTGGTTTTCATGTTGAGTTTGGTTAAGATTATCTACATAAGACAAGAAAAAAATATATAGCATGAAACCTTTGAAGTGTAAATGAAAAATAGCTCTTATGTCAAGCAACTGTGACTCTGTAATTTACTTCACAATGATAAATCAAGCAGAAAGCTTTTTCCTGTCTTTCTACCAAATACTTCTAGCTTATATTAACTATACCTAATGTGATAGCATAAGACCAAAGATAAGATATTGCATTAGCTTAACAGTCAAAAATAATAAAATAAAAAGGAAAAACTGATGTGCAGAGCAAGGAACATAAAGCATTTAACATTTTATGAGCAGTATTATTTTATAATCATGCAAGTAGAACATTATCCAAATTTCACATTCCTATTTCTCATATCTGAAAAAGTCAAGCCAGACACTTCTCATTTAGAAATAAAAATTGATTTGGCACTTAAAATTCTGATCAAATTTTGTTCAACATTTAGATACGAAGAGATCTGAATAAAACTTAAGAGATCACCTTTCAATAAAGGAAGCATCAATAAGACTGATGAGAATCTAACCCTCCAAGTTCCAAGGTAAAAACTATTGGTGTGGATCTAAAAGCAAAGCATTATTACTATAACTCCTTCATGAATTTAAAAAAATCGTATTTAAGGGAGGAACAAAAGATGATTCACAGAAAAGGAATCTTAAAGTTATCAATTCATTACAATATGAAAAGTTACAATAAAATTTCAAGTAGAGTCCAAAAATGTTTTCATAATAAAAAAAATCACAAAGTCTACATTAGTAAGATTTCTAATTTTGTAAATTTGACCTTGATTTTTTTTTCCATTATGGGAAAAAAAATCCTATTTTTACAACTTCTACATTACTGCACTGACCTGTGTATATGTTGGTGAGGATGAAACAAATAACTTTAACGACTGTGACTTTATCAACTACTTATTCATTTATACAGAATTTAGAAATATCTTTCTCATATAATCTTGCTGTAATCGCATTTTATATGATATACTCCATATGCTCCGACTTAATAATCTGGTCTCTTCCAAGGACCTAATGTAATTAAAAAGTTAAAGATCCTAGACTGGGCATGGTGGCTCATGCATATAATCCCAGCACTTTGGGAGGCCAAGGTGAGAGGATTGCCTGAGCCCATGGGTTGGAGGACAGCCTGAGCAACTTGGTGAGCTCTCATCTCTACAATAAATCAAAAATTAGCTGGGCATGGTGGCACATGCCTGTAGTTCCAGCTACTTGGAAGGCTGAGGAAGAAGGATCACCTGAGCCCAGCACATCAAGGCTGCAGTGGCCATGAGCGTGCCACTGCACTCCAGCCTGGGCGACAAGAGTGAGACTTTGACTCAAAAGAAAAAAAAAAAAAAAATCCAGCTTGGGTACCATAGCAAGATCTTGTCTCTGCCAAAAAAAAAAAGAAAAAGAAATTAGCTTGGCATGATGATGCATACCTCCGGAGGCTGAGGTGGGAGGATTGCCTGAGTCCAGGAGGTTGAGGTTGCAGTGAGCTGTGACTGCACTACTGTACTCCAGTCTGGCAACAGAGTAAGATCTTGATAAAATAAAAGAAAAGAAGGGAAGAGAAAAGAAAAGAAAAGAAAGGAAAAAGTAAAGAGGATACCTGTAGGAGAAAAAATATTTTTAGAAGGGAGGGGGAAAAAAGGCCTTTGTAAATACTAGTCCTTAAATGCCAGGTACTTTATATTAAATATCTTTCTAAAGAACTCCTAATTAAGATAAATAAAGAATTTGAGGCCATTATTCTCATATTCTAAATAAAGGTGGGGGAGGAGAGAAGATTCCTCACAAGAATCCAGAAAGGTAGGTATTATTATCCTCCTTCCCCCATTTTAATAGAAGAGGAAAATGAGGGCCAAGGAAGCTAAGCAATTTGTTCAAGGCTGTCATGCAGCTATTTAGTAGGGGTGGATCAAGGTTGAATCTGACTAACCCCCTGATCCATGCTTTT
This sequence comes from Carlito syrichta, assembly GCF_000164805.1. NCBI lineage: Eukaryota > Metazoa > Chordata > Mammalia > Primates > Tarsiidae > Carlito > Carlito syrichta. The sequence continues at coordinate 896,449 of NW_007260476.1, forward strand.
TCTTCTGAGCTTTGCTGCTTCTTACAGTTTCCAAGAATTCCAAGACAGTCTTTGCAACTTCAAAAAGCATAAAAGGGACTCTAAACGCTTGGGGAAAAATGAACAAAAAATACGCATAAATGTATATATAATTCCTCCCACCCCATGCCATAAGCTTTCTCTTTAAGCTCTTTTTAGCACCACTTTAAGACCTTGGGCCCAAATGCATATCATTGGGAAGACTTAGAAAGGCCAAGGATTCAACAATGGTAAACAGAATAAACGAGTGCTCATAAAGCATGGTGAGATACCCGGGGTCTGTGTGAGCATTAAAAGCATTCAACAAGAAAAAGTTTGTTCAGAGCAAGCCAGAAGACACGTTAGTACCTACAGTAAGAAGATTTATTGGAAGGGCCAGCTTAATTTTTTGGGAATTTTCAAAATGTAAAAATAAGCAATTTAATTAAATGATAATGAAAATTCAAACACAAATTCTCAAAGACCACTAGATAATTGTTTAGAGTTGAAATGAAACTGACTGTTTCTTTCCCACACGATGCCAAAAAAGTTCCCTGAATTTCCTTTTTAAAACACCATGTAGTAACAAAGCAAAGAAAAAAGTACTTGAAATAATTGCAAAAAAAAATTGTATGAAGAAGTCTAAGTATACTATTAACAATTTTACCTGGCGATGTTTAAAAATGAGATATCAGCTACTGAAAAATGTCAATATTATCAAAAAGATAACAGCACCTAGTTAGCTAGAAGTCCATACCTAAAGAGGAAAAGAAAAATAAGTATATCCTGGTAGCTACACTGACGTCACCTTCTCAGATTTGCTTTATTAATCCAATCATAGCTGCACCATACATGATTAAATCAAAATAATTACTAAAGAAAACTAGTATGCTTCAGCCCAACAGCCCACACTCAATCCAGCAGCATCCCTTAGCATATCCCCAAACGGAATCAAGTATTTAGAATAGGTCAGCAAAGCCTTGAAAAAACATAATCAAATTTTCTATGTATAGTTAGTAACTAAATACTCTTCCTGACAGAAGGAAAGCTAATGTAGTCTTGTGAAATGTGAATTTTGGACAATAAATTCAAATTAAAAAAAAAAAGCAAAGCAAGCTGTTTCAAACCATTTCATCTTAGAAAGCGATCAGAAGGTGAAAACATAAAAGGAAGACACCACAGTCCACCAAATAAGTAGCCAAAAATATGCAACAAAGCTGGCAAGAGTCACTGATGGCCAATCACCTGCGGTTTTCATCCAGCACATCCAAGATCTGCTGGTAAGCCCTACGAGTAGAAGACTGGATAAGCGACAAAATGCCACGAGCAGAGGAAAGATTAGCTCCATCTTCAGGTAACATATGGGGAGGACAGACCCGAGCCTGTTGTGGCGATGGTGTCACACTGTTTACATAAGCACAGCAAATGAAGAGAAAAACACTCAAGTCAGATTTTTATAAAACTTTAACTAAGCAGTTTTTATATTAATTTTCTTAGTGTATCTTAGTTTCCTTGCCCCTCTCCCCCACCCTTCATTCTCCCCTCAAGAAAAACAGTCAAACCAAGGAATAACATTTTACGTTGTTTTCAAAAACTAGTTACAATGTCACTTTGTAAACCTGTTTACATAGAAATAAACAAACTGAATATGAAAGAACATCCTTGGAGAGGGAAGAGAACAGTGAATGTGTTCAACTGCTAACTTTGGAGAAACAGCATTCTTTATTTAGTGTACATATTGCAATTCAATAAACCAAATCTCTACGAAACAACACTGCAATCAACTTAAGGGTGATTAGTAAGAGTAGGATAGGGAATTCTCACATATAGGTGTCAAAGTTTAAACACATGAATCAAAAATGATTCCATGAAAACATTTCAAACACTTCACAAGTAAAGACAATGAAGCAAGCTGAGTGTATGATGAGTAAATGGCATTGACTTAAAGATTCATTAAAATCTTAGAAAACTGTCACAAAGCATTTTGATAGCTTAATTATAGAGCATATGTTCTCTAGTTGAATAATTAAAACGTAAAAATATTTCCAATTCTATGAATACAGTGAAAGAAGGCAAGGGCACTTCTTAAATTATAAAGATGGCCGATAGACAACAATTTGTGGCCCAAAGTGATACTAATCATCTTTTCCCATGTGGGTTGAGATTCACAATTTTTTTTGGCTCCACTGCCAGTGCTTTCTCAAAGCTGACCACATTTGAATGAAGTAATTTTTACAGTTCTAACCGAAACTCTTAAGATCCGTGTCAGTATTTTCAGAGAGCTGTTTAATGTTAGCACATGACTAAGCTATGTAAGGTATTAGCTAATACATGGACTTGGTAGTTGGTTTGTTATAATAAGAGGACTATAACACTGGGATGAGGGCTCAACATTATTAATGTCAGGATACAACACATCAGGCTTAACTTCACCCATGTGTATTATATCCAAAAGAATGAAAGCAAAGCAGATAAATCATTAAAAAAAGAAAATCTTTCAATTTGGGTAATCTCTTCTAATTTAGAGATTCTGTGGTATTTGTTTGGATACCACAAAATATTTGGGATAATTTTTGATAGACTACTTACTGTCATCTAATAGTATTCCAAGAGTCCCAGAAAACTGAAAAAAAAGAAAATCTCTACAATTGGGTGGATGACTATGAATGGCTTGATAATCCAAAGAGAGTTAGAATAAATATGAAAACCACGTTTTCCAAAGATTACTTAGGAGGAAGGGATCTAAGTCAAATCTTAGCATATTAATCAGTTACTCTATCAAGCATGATTCACCAAAGAAATTAGGTCTAATTGTGTCAAGATATACTCAAATTTTCAGATGCGGACTCATAGTCAGTGACCTTAAATGTTCATCCAAAGATGGGGAATCTTTGGAAATATATATGCCAACGTACCAACTGACCCATGGCAAAACCCATACTAGTAGGCATCCAAAAGAGCAAAAAAAGAAAAAAGAAAACAAGAAAAAAGTCAGTATATCTGGGAAGTAAAGACAATGACAATGTGCTGGTCCTACACTCAGAATTCTCCTTAGCAGCACTGTGAAAACCTCAAGCTTTTGCTGCTTATAAGAAACTAGATTGAGCTCACGTTAAAAAAAAAAGTATCACCAGAGGCAGGATTAAAAATGGCCAGTTCTGAGTCAACATAAATAATCCATTTTTATACTCTTCTTGATAGAATGGTGGGCATAACTGATCATATACCTTTCATCAATTTATGTATGCAAGTTTTATTTTTTTTTTATTTTTTGAGTTGGGAGTCTCACTGTTGCCCAGGCTGGAGCGCAGTGGTACACTCACAGCTACCCCAGCATGGACCTGCTGGGCTCAGCCTTGCAAGTAGCCAGAACTACAGGTGTGCACTACCACACCCGGCTAATTTTTTATTTATTGTAGAGACGAGGTCTTGCCAAGTTATCCATGCTGGTCTCAAACCTGTGGGTTCAGGCAATCCACTCACCTCGGCCTCCCAAATTGCTGGGATTACAGGCTGAGACACTGAGCTGGGTCAGCAAGTTTAAAAAGACTAATCAGTACTATTTCTTGGCATTTGGGGGGCTTAAATTGTGTATCACTCTGTATTAATAAATAAACTAGCTACATATTAATATACTAAAGGCTATAATAATATCTAGAGTTATGTTTAAAAAATTAATAAACTGAATCCATGAGAAAAGTTTAATAGATTTTTGCATGTCAAAAATTTTAAAAAGGTACTTTCTTTGAGAGGAATCCTTTTGCCAGAAACAAACAATAAGAAATTAGTTATTTAAATTGTAGAAGGACAAATATTTTCTGTCCATACAGGGGAAGTAAGGTGGTCATCTTATAAAATAGTCAAGCATAAACTACTTTCAGAGTAACTGCAAAGAATTTGTAAGCTGGAATGCATAAAAGGTTGGATTCTAACATACAGATCTCTCCCAATTCTAAGATTCTGTGATCATATAAAATTGGAATATGGCAATAAATGAGAAAAAAATAATCCTTACATGATCCTCAACTATAACAATAAAAATTTATGTACAAAGATAAAATATCAACTTAAGTCTTTATCAATGTTACTAAAGATATTTATTTCATCAAAGATCAGTATCAAAAAGATACTTGAGTTTCTGATTGTTTCTCAAAAGAAATTAAATTTCCAAAATTAGTAAGAAATTTAACTTTTCATTCATTTGTACAGCAATCCTCCATAAATAGCAAAAACAAAATAGGGAGTTTTTAAAAAAATTGATGACCAGTTTTGCCAATATAGGTATAGATTAAATGTCCTTGTGTGTAACATTTATTTCCATCGGCAGATGAACTGAATGATTGTATCACAAGATGACCAAAACAATATTAATAAAATAATTGAGCAATTCTCTTTCCTTTTTTTAAGTTTTAAGCAGTCTTGTAGATCTTTTACAAATTCATTTATAAACAAAAAAGAATAAGCCCCAGTTTAGCAATCAGTCTGAAACTAGCTGGAATGTCATCCACTGGTATCAATTGTGAAGAAAAACAGTGCTTTTAGAGTTAGTTGGGTTTCACCTCTGTCCATTCATGTATGCAACCAAGGTTTGTTTTGTTTTGACACATGAACTATTACAAAAAATAGAAAAGGGACATATTGCAAAAGCATTGAGAAGATTAAGTAAATGTCACGTATGTATTAGTAATTTAATAAAAAATGCACTTTGATAATAAATTGATCCTAGTAATATAATATTATAAAAATAGCAAAAGCTCAATTTCATCTTTTTAAACTAAAAGATTAGAAAATTTTGAAGAAAGCACTAATGTTTGAATGCTTTATTAGTAATAGCTCTAATTCATGCCTACATGAAATCTTATATAAGAGTTAAGTAAACAACACCAGCCAATGTCACAACTAAAGTTTAAATTTAAATTTATACAGCATAATTATGTAATTATTAAAAGGTAAGTTGAAAGTCAAGTACCTCTTTCCTTATGGATTTCCATAAGAATAATGTTTCTCAAACTGTGAGTTTAATCTTTTCAGTGAGGTACCAGCCTCTTCCAAAAAATAGTAAAGGAAAAGGAAGAGGAAAAAATTTTTTAATAAACACAAATCTTAATTTCTCTTGGAATTTTAAGTAGAGAGAAAATCTTTAAATGTTGCCAATCTCTAAAGCAATTTATTAGTTTCTATGTACATAATAATAAAACCAGAATAAGAGAAAAATCATTGGTTGTCATTGTGATTTCTTCTGTTGTTTTAAAACCTACATTAGATGTTGAATACTTTTAATGTACACCAAAATGTTCCACTCCATGAGAGGTCAGTCATTCCCATGCCTTATTTTGCCACGCTTACAGAAAGAATGGGTTTAATGATTGTAAAAAAATTCTCCCAAGGATAAATTTCATCTATGAAATTAAAAAAACAAAAACCTTAAGTGACAAACCACATTTAGACTCCAATCTCCTCCTGGGTCAAGATAAAAGAAGAAAAGATAATGTGCTAAAATTAAAAAAAAAAAGATTGGGATTGCTGAACATGTTAAGTTGAACACAGAGAACTAACATGCCAACCAAAGCAACATAAAGAAAATGAAAAAGGATGCTTGGTCCTCATGTGTAAATTATCCCATTTTCCTTTCACCAATATACCCAAAATCATATAAAACTTCTTTAGCTGGTCTACTTATTTTTTTCTTAATAAAGTATTATGATGACAGTTTGAGAAATCCTGAAACAGAGGTATTAAAAGTCAAACAGTAAAAGAATTGAGGGTATTATATGTCAATTACCTAGTGAAATAGATTAGTATTAACATATTCCTGCAAAAACAAAACAACTCCTACTTGTGAGAAGCAGAGCAGATAAAATCTTACGTGTACTCCCGTGCAGAAATCGGTGCCTGGAACCTTGAAATTTTATTTCTTGGGGCAGAATCTGATCTGTGCCACCTTAAATAATAATTATGCTTCTTTTACATATTCAGCGTTTATAACACAAAGAAAAAGCTAGATACAATTCTACTATTTTACTATTTAGAATTCATTTTTGTGCTGAAATCTGACTATAATCAATTCTATTGACTTTTCAAAATTAATTAAGAAAATAAAGACCAGTGCTCCTACTCTTATACCCACACACACTTCTATTCTTAAAGCCACAGACTAAAATAAAGTGGAGACAGGTACATTTCATGCACAATGATGCATAAAAATCTCATGTTATAAAGAAAAAGTTAAAGTAGGTAGATAGTAAACGTTTGATAATTAGTTGTACTATAGGTATTATTAATATATTGTTTCTTCCTTACCATATTACAACATTGAATACATAATATGCTCATTACACAAAATTCCTGAAGGTAATAAGATATAGATTTTCAAAGATGAATTCAATTATAGATTATAAATTTAACAATGGTAGGAGAAGGGCAATGTTACATTATTAACAAAAAGATGGTTAAGTATCTTACTATAACATGGTAACACATATAACAACCATAACAAAAAATATGGTTAAGTAATGTTAGACATTTTGCTGTGAAAATGTATAAATATTCATGTTACTTTTGTTATTCAAAATGAGATTTCTCTGTTTTATTAAATGTCTAAAAAAATGTCATTAAGGCAACTTAAGAAAAAAATCAAATATTACTTATCACTGTAAATCTTTCCTGTTTTGAGGAACTTATGTTATTGGGTAAGTGTAAAAAATATCTGTTAACTAACCATCTACTCTAAATTATACTTCACTAGACTGTTTTTCATACATATTGAAGCTGTTTCCTTTCTTTTCAACTGAATGCAGCTATTAATAATATATACTTTGTGAGAAAAAAACAAAAGTGATGCTAAAAACAAAAGCACTATAAAAATAATCCTGTTTTTATTTTATTAATATGAAATGTCAAAGTAATTAAGGACCTCAGTAGTAAGCCACAACTCTATATAGTGGATAAATTTACTAGAAATCTTTGCTGCCTTAAGAAAATATTACAAAAAGAAAATAGCTAAAGCTCTTAGGTTTATGTTTAATTATTTTGACAGCGTACTTAAGATCAAGAAGTGGCCTTAGCCATAAACTGTATAACTTTTTCAACAATTGTATTAATACGTTTGGAAACAGTCTAGAAAAATGAATTTCACGGACTTGCTGACATGAATCCTAACCAGATGCCTTCAGGAAAACAATCATAAAAAGTTTCATATTAATAATGATTGAACCTTTTAGGTGAGTATTCTCTGAAAGAGATATCTACTCATTTTAACTCACACTCTTCCTACATAACCATTCAGAATAGTTCTAACTACCTTAGAAGATATTTCAAAATTCTGCAAGGAATCAGAGCAGTTATAGTTCTCCTTTGCACCTAACACAAGAAAGTGGAATTTCAATAAGGCAAGCATGTATTTATACTGAAGTTAGAACTTCACGAATTGATTGAAACATCAACTTCTTTCAAAACAAGAATAACATATGAAAAAAAAAATTCTCTCTCTACCTTGAATATTAAGACCCTACCCCCAATCAAAGTCCCTTCTGTACCCCCTTAGTCTTTAGTCAGGTCCAAACTAGAATTTAATATGGTATAACATAAATAATATAATTTTACGGTCTCTAGTTATTTTGTAATCAAAATTAACTGTTTTGTTTTTATCTAGATTTACTAGCTCAAAGAAGGGTTGCATCATCTCCTGATTCTTTTCTAGTTCCCAGAGAAGCTTACATGATGCTTGGTATCACACAGGGCTCATGATGACTTCATGAATTGGTCAAAATATTAATGAGGAAGAAATAATTGACATATATAAACAATCTAAATATTCTGCTTTAAAAACTCACCATAGCCAATGGCTTTTTTTTTTTTTTTTTTTTTTTTTTTTTGTGAGTTGGAGTCTCACTCTGTCGCCCAGGCTGGAGGGCAGTGGCACACTCCTGGCCACCGCAGCCTCGACCTGCTGGGCTCCAGTGATACTTCGGTCCCAGTCTTCCAAGTAGCTGGAACTACAGGCATGCGCCATCACGCCTAGCTAGTTTTTTGATTTATTGTAGAGATGAGGTCCCGCCAAGTTGCCCAGGCGGGTCTCGAACCCGTGGGCTCAGACAGTCCTCTCACCTTGGCCTCCCAAAGTGCTGGGATTATAGACGTGAGCCACCGCGCCTGGCCTGCCAACAGCTTTCAAATGTAAAATCCATTTTTCAAGGGATTGAAGTTTTCTTTTTTGTAAAAATCCATTAACTTAAATAAAACATAAAAACAAACTAACAAAAAAACACTTGCCTGATCTAAAACATTTTGTGGCAGCTTTAAGATTAGGGTTCGAAAATATAACCAAATAACAATTAAATAAACCAGTAGGTTAAAAGCTAAACAAACAAATAAACAAACAAACAAACCAAACTGGAAAGAAAAAACAATTCCACTTGTTTATGCTACATTGTTGACCGCAGCTCATTAGAAGCAGAACTAGAAAGGACACAATTTTATGACAACTCAAATAACTTGAAAATAAAGATATTCTATACTTTATTTTATATTCTATATTTTCCTTTTCTACTTTTCAATCTACATGCTAATTAAACATTTTTTGAAGACTACATATAGCTAAGCACTTACATTTATCAATTTGTCCCAAGTATGCCTTATAGAAAATTTCCCATATTAGAAAATCATACTTATAGAAGAGAATCATACACATAGAAGAGGATAATGTTTCTAAAAAATTCTCACAACTAAAAAGTGGCCAGATTTCAAGACTACAAAAATAACTGCAAAAGTGTAAAATTGATGTAAATGTAAAACAGATTTTAAAAACTATTTTGAAAAAGATGAGTACAGACAATATACTGAGGAAACTTACAAAGGAGATACAATGCTTAGTGGTTCTACTCACATAGAATCATTTCTGACCAGCTGTCCATTTTGGCGAACAGCATTTTCACTCATAGAGCGCTCTCTTTTTAGCCTGCCAACTGCACGGATCTGTTAAGGCACAAAGAAAGGGAAGGAAACAGAAATATGCTTAGTAGCCTAGTAACTGCTTAGCATCCAAAGAACGTTAATTCAAGGCTACTCACAAAATTAAAAGCGACCAAGAATTGCTGCCTGGCATGTGTATTATAGAAAGACTTGTTAAAAAAACCCTACTTACCGTAATGCAGATAAACTTAGGAATGCCTATTCACTTTAAGATAAAAGCTACCCTGGTTTCTTTTTAAGTATCAATCTTACTTAGTACAACTATTATTATTTGTTATAATTTCATATTACATATTTAATTATTTATAACACTAATTTACCGGAATTTTAAAGGCACATATATTACAGGAAATGGAGTGCATCTATATTACAAATAAACGTGTTCCTGGCTTCTAGGGTGAAAATGCATTTGGATTTGGTTATATGTTTGAAATCTGGACTAAAAAAGTATTTTTCTGCCAGGAGCGGTGGCTCACGCTTATAATTCCAGCACTTTGGGAGGCTGAGGTGAGAGGACTGCCTGAGCCCACAGGTTTGAGACCAGCCTGGGCAACATGGCAAGACTTCATCTCTGCATTAAATCAAAAAATTAGCTGGGCACACTGGTGCATGCCTGTAGTTTCAGCTACTTAGAAGACTGAAGCAGAGCGATCACCTGAACCCAGCAGATTGAGGCTGTGGTAGCCATGAGCGTGTTACTGTACTCCAGCCTGGGCAATAGAGTGAGACACCAACTCAAAAAAAAGAAAGAAAAAGAAAAAGAAAAAATGTGTCTTTCTAATGTATTGGTTTTGGTATACCAGAATGGCAGAGTAGTCACAATCTCGAATCCTACATGCTCTTCTGATTAAATGTACATTTGACAGGATCTATGTTCATTTCCCTTGAAATTAGGAGGGCTAGTGACTGCTGTAGAGATAAGGCAATGTGTTTTTCCCCTGCAGCATATTCATATTTGAAACAATGGTACTATGATGTAAAGAAGCCCAAGTAGCCAGATGGCAAGGCCATATGTAGGTGCATCAGCCCATAACCCTAGCAGAGGTCACAGACAACAGCTATTATCAAGTACACGAGTGAGCAAGCCTTCAGATGACTGCAGTCTCCAGCCGTTGAGTCATCGTTAGCCTTTGAGACTTCCTAGCGTAGGCCCCAGACATTGCGAACAGAAACAAGCTTTTCCCATCATGCCCACTGAAAATTCCTAACCCACAGAAACCACAAGCAAAACAAATAATTTTGTTTTAAGCCACTAGGTTAAGGGTGGCTTGTTAAATAGTAAGAGACAACTAGAACAGTGGTAATTGTTAACTTCCTTGCCTATTTAGAAAATCCTTTTTTTTTTTTTTTAAATAAAAACATTCATGGCAACTGCTTGGTTAAAAAAAAATTAAACTTCACTGTAAAGGACAACTAGTATGTGAATCAAATAACTAAAAAAAGATTTTTCAAAAATATTGATCAATATTTATTGGTCAAAAAAAAAAACTGGGGAGTAGATTATCAGGTTATAACACCACCAAAGCAGAGCAGATCCTATATTTCATGTCAACAAAACTTAAAACCACAGTATCCAGCAGGCAATTTCACATCATGGTTTAGATTTGGTTATGGTTATGAACAAATTACTTATCTAAACAAAAGAAAATCATAACTTTGAAAACAGAGGAGTCAGTTTGGAGCCTTTTAAGGTTAACCTTCAGGTCAAAATTATCTTTGAGTAAGTAAAATGTAACATGTCCAGATGTTATATTTAACACGGCCATAATTAAGTACATTTTATTCTTGTATAGTGTGCAGTACTGGGTTGGTTTGGAAGAATCCTACCGATACTTGCCTTCCTACATTGCAGAATTGTGGTTGCTTTTCCTACAGTACAATAGCTCTTCCATATAGCAGGGATCAAGATGAACCATCTATTAAATCAGAACCATTCCTACTTCTATGTGGTGAGAACTAAGATCAAGTAGAATAGGAAATGGTGGGAGAAGACAAATACTTCAACATAGCCTGAGAAGCTAGAAGATCCTAAGTCTACTGCTATTTTCATCATTTCAAGACCAAGTTAAAATATATCTTAACAGGTACACTGAGCTTGATATTAGTGCCACATTGGGGGGGGGAGGCAACATAAGACAAATGCAGATTTATTATGCTTCCTAATGTGACTTGACTTGCATACCGTAATACCAAATAATTTAGATACTGCCTGCGGTAGTAAGGAACACAATGCTCTTTAAAATATCTTCATCACTTAGTTAAGGCGGTGGTGGACTTTTTTTTTCCGAGGTAAGATTCTAAATTGTCATTCAGAATCCTCCTGAATAGATTATCCACTTACTTTTTATTCACTCCTGAAGCTGAGAAATATAGCTTCCTAGCTTTGGACAACATCCTGGAAGCTGGGTCATAGGGTCTTCTATGTCTAATTGTATAAAATGTAGCACCAGCCACATGTTACCAAATGCAAAATATTCCCCTTTAATATGTTTATACTCCAAGATACACTTGATTATTCATAAATTCCTGGGCAAATAAATGTCCTCTAGGTTTTTTGTTTACTGGTTCTCAATCTAATCAAAGCCTACCACTCCTGCAATAATCTGCTCAGAGGTTTTAGTATTTTTCCCTCTATACTCATCCCTGTTTTCTGTGGGACTTTTATTGGAGAAAAGGAAAAGGTAAGAATTAACAATGTGGAATGAACAACTGGGATAAACATCCTCCCTCCCCAAACATGCTCACTGTTCAAAATTTAAAATAAATAACTAGGGGGAGAATAGTTAAGCCAGTGACTGTGGGTTTGAGGAAAGAAACATGGACCAATGTGTCAGAAACGAAGAGACCATACTTGTGCTAAGAAGGCCATAGAACAGTAATTGTACAAAGAATGTGAGAGCAACCTCTGAATCTTCCATGGAAAAATGTGTATACATATATACAATTAAGTTGTTCTCTCCTTTTCCTTTTTTTCTCCAGATTTTTGCTCAGTTCTGCTCACTACAGTCCCAGTTCCTCTTTCCAGACAAGGGGGGAAGAAAAGGGAACTAAACAAACCATCACCAAATTGTGATCAGACCCACATCCAACAGGTTCTTGATTTCCTGAGCTTTTGCAGGACTTTTTAAAGTATCCACTGAGTGCCTGAAAGTCCTTTTGCATTTGTACTAGGATGTGCCATATAGCTGGGTAACTCATTACACTTCAGTTCAACTGTGGATCTTTTGCTTCACATCCTCAGGGTTGTCATGTCAATCGAAGTAGTCATCCTAGGGCACCTATAACCAACTGCTGCTTCCTTTTAGGGATTACAGGTCTAATGCCTTGTGTTAGACATCCATAGCTTTTGTGTTATCATTCTGCTTATAAGGCTGATACTTTCCAAATGGAATCAGCGATGAGGCTGGACCTAGCTGGATATTACTTCTCCCATTCCTTGAGCTGCGGCTGTATACTTTGTACACAATTGCTGTAGAATATGGCATCTTGTGGATGCCATTTGATGAATCCTGGGTCACGGTTTATATATAAGCCAACTGATTTTGCTCCTTCTGGGTAATTTCTAACTATTGACAGTTCTTGGGTATATCGGGGTTCAGAGCTCTCCCAAAGATTTATTATAGAAATGGATGGCATTTTCATACTTCTGTTCTTTGAAGTAGGAGGGACAAAAGTGCTTACAATCCAGCTTTATTCCAGTCTGTTTTCTCTTCCTACTTCAACAGCCTTCTCACAAAGCTCTTGGCATTTAGTGCAGTTGATCTTTTCAAAGCATACCACTGCTTGATAGATAAGATGCAATAGAGGAGTCCAAAGTTTTGACTCGGTCACATTGTTCAAGACTGTGTCAGATTTTTTAGGCATCACTTTCTAACTACTTCTTTATAGTTCCTCCTGTTCTCTGGAAGACCCTTCCCCACTGGCTCCAGTTGAGATTCCGCTTTGAGAGGAGACGGTAGTAGTAACATCACTGTCTCTTTCTCCTCATTCACACTGCCTCATCTTCTGTAAGAATACTGAGAGTTGTCATTATTTGGTATTTTGTTGTTTTCATCCTCTTATCACATGATTTACTACCTGCCTGCAGGCAGAGTCACCAAGCAATTGTCCTAGAGATGACATCCAAATATTGGCAGACATCAAGCACGCTGAAAGGATTCATCAATTTTCTGTCTTCCAGTCAAGACTCTAGATTTTATAAACCCACTTTGGGTTAGGGGATTATTAGAATTATTTTTTTTGAGTTGGAGTCTCACTCTGTCGCCCAGATTGGAGTGCAATGGCACGTTCCCAGCCACCGCAGCCTCAACCTGCTAGACTCTGGTGATCCTTCAGCCTCAGTCTTCCAAGTAGCCAGAACTACAGGCGTGTACTACTACGCCTGACTAGTTTTTGATTTATTGCAGAGACGAGGTCTCACCAAGTTGCCTGGGTGGGTCTCGAACCTGCGAGCTCAGGTAACCCTCTTGCCTCGGCCTTCCAAAGTGCTGGGATTACAAGCTGAGCCACCGAGCCTGGTGGGTTAGGGGATTATTTATATCATGTTTTAAGCCTTCCTCATATACTCATTTGGATTCTTTAAGCCAGTTTAAGAACTCAAGTACAGTTGCTTCTTACAATTATATCCCTTGCATCAGTTGGGCTTTTAGACAACCATTTCATAGACTTCCTTGTAAGTTTTCTCCAGGTAGTTTCCTTTCTTAGACCAGTGGTTCTCAGTTGGGGATGATTTTGCCCCCTAGAGAACATCTAGCCTTGTCTGAGAATATGTTCTTTTTTATTGTGGCAAAAGACATATAACATACAATTCACAAATTTTAAAGTGTGCAATTCAGTGGCATTTAGTACTTTCAAAATGTTGTGCAGCCATGACCACTATCTAGTTGCAGAACATTTTCATCACCCCAAAAAGAAAACTCATACTGATTAAGCAGTCGTTCTCAATTCCCCTCTCCTTTAATCCCCTGGCAACCACTAATCTGCATTCTGATTCCACAGATTTGCCTACTCTGGATATTTCATGTTAAGGAAAAGAATTTCAATATATGGCCTTTTCTGTCTGGCTTCTTAAACTTGGTTTGCTTTCAAGGTTCACTTATGTTGTAGCATGTATCAGTACTTCATTTTTTTTTTTATGGCACTATATGGATATATCATATTTTGCTTATCCATTTATCATCTGATGGACATTCTGGTTGCTTCCACCTTTTGGCTATTGAAGACATTTTTGAATGCCATGACTTGAAGGATGCTAAGGTATCGTGTGGAAAGAAATCAAGAATGATGTAAACATTCTACAGTGTAAAAGGACAGACTTTATCACAAGAGTAAATTCTCTAATCCAAAATGTCAATAGTGCTAAAGCACAGAAACCGTGGCATAAAATGATTACTACACAGCAAATGGTTCTGGGGCTCTCACCTCACAGATTCTGAGTAGTATCTGAGTGAATCATCAAATGTTATCAGCACTCAGGGCCTTATTACCCTTCTATTTCAATCCATTTCTTGAAGTTGCTGGAACCCTAGCTTCTTCTATGCTTCCTTCTTTGCTCATTGGTTGATTATCTCTTGAGGGTTATCAGACTCTTCTATAAACTTTACGTACATCATCTTTGTTTTCCTATCAACAGATATCTGGTACTAATCGTCTCAGAAACTCTTCTCTTGAATCTCAGGATTTCGCTCCTGCCACAAGATTTTAACTCTTTTGTAACAGTAACATTTATACATATTGAACTTTTAACATGAATGAGAACATGCCCTTACACGCATTATTACATTTAATTCTCACAATATTCTTATGCTATTGGCATTATTCTTATCTTGATTTTAGAGATAAAACATAGAATTGTTAAATAATTTGTCCAAAGTTATAGGGTTAGTAAATGGCAAAGTAAGCCTTCAAAATTAGGTCTAATTCTCAGCCAAAGTTTTTCACCCCAGTGCTATACACTCTGGGCATTTATCACACTTGATTAGACATCAAAATAAATCTTGATTAAACATCAAAATGAATGCACAAGTGAACCTCATAGTCTTAAAGCCTAGATCTACTGAGGGTTATCCTAGCAAACTTTTCTTCAATCTCAACATAATCACTCAGGAAAGTGCTTGGGTGGCTTTCAATCAGTTATTTACACTGAATAGGCAAATGTGCCTAAAACAATAAAGAGGAGCAGAAAGTCATAAGAAAAACAAAACCTGAAGAATTAGCATAGAAAGAGTCTCTCTCCTGGAAAAATTATCACTCCAAGGAAATCGTTTTTTATAGCTATAATTCTCATGAAAAACTTTGAAGAGTTGGAAAGCTGGACCTCCTTTGTACAACTATCTTCATTACTTTCACTATTCTCTGCTGTTAAAGAACTTTATATCTTCTGTATGCTGATGTCTTTTCCTTATCATTGTCCTGCTATAAGAAGGCAGAAAGCAAGCTTTTTGAGAGCAGGAATTATGTCTCATTCATTCTTATACTGCATACAGCTTCTCACACATAAATATTTGCCAAATAAATAAAATTTTGCAAGTAATTCAGTGCCTTTTTGTCATGTAAACACTCAAATTTAGGGATTTCACAAAGTAAACATATAGCCATAAAAGCTCTTTCTTCAAACCACACAAATCTTAAAACTTTCCACAAAAATTTCTTTTTCCTAAAATATAATGTTTAAATAAAACCATAGCATAGTATCTTATTTGGAGTATTTATAAATTAGAATTGTTAATAATCAATATTCCATACAGAAAACTTTCATTACATATTGCTAATTATATGATTTGTAACCTCTTAACTCTTCTCTAACTTTTACTTTTATCTATATTATTTCAAATTCTGTTTATGTTAACGTTCTACTTACTTCTTCATTTTGAGGGGTTGTGGGAGGTCTCTCTAAATCCAGAAAATCTAGTGGTCTTTCACTAAGCGTAAGTACACGAGGTGGTGTTTTCAGTGCCAGAGGTTTAAAGGGAGTTGACTGAATAAGGTCAAGATCTGCTGGTCTTGAAAATGAAATGTCTTCATTATTTCCTAGGAGTAAAAAAGAAAAAAAAAAGAAAAGGTGGGCGACTTCAAAAAAGATAGTGAGAGAGTGATTTTATTAAAATGTATTTACCTTCTCTTTGCTTTTGAATTAAAACCTAGCCAGTAAGCATTAGTTTCTTTAAAAGTGCTTTCAGCATATAAGAATTGACATTTCATTAAAATTTATTACTGTGCTATAGAAATGGTAACGAAATTATGCAAAAACATACACGGACCAAAAAAAAAAAACCAAGTTATCAAGAATACATAGTAAAAAAAAAACCAAAACCTCTTACAACACTCAATTTTTCAAACTGGGAAAACAACTGAATAGACACTTCACAAAGAAGATATACAAATGGTCAAAAAGCATGAGCAGATGTCCAAAATTATTAGTCATCAGGGAAATAAAATTAAAATAATGAGATATCACCATACACCCACTCAAACAGTTAAAATTAAAAAAACTGACAATACAAAATGTTGGCACGGACATGAAACCACTGAAACTCTCACACATCATCAATGAAAATGCAGCATAGCACAACAATTTGGAAAATAGTTTGTTAGCTTTGCAAAAAGGTAACTATAACTTGTAATATGATCCATCAATTTCACTCCTAAAGATATGAAAACATATATCCTCACAAAGACTTGTACATGAATATTCACAGTAGCTTTTTTTTTTTTTGAGTTGGAATCTCATTCTTGGAGCCCAGGCTGGAGTGCAATGGCTGGCTCATGGCCACCGCAACTTCGACCTGCTGGGTTTTGGCAATCCTTCCGCCTCAGTCTTCCAAGTAGCTAGAACTACAGATGCATGCCACCACACCCGGCTAGTTTTTGTGATTTATTGTAGAGACACCATGCTGCCCAGGCCGGTCTTGAACCCTCGGGCTCAGGTAATCCTCTCACCTCAGCCTCCCAAAGTGCTAGGATTACAGGCCAGTAGCTTTAATCCTAATAGCCTCAAGTAGGAAGCAACTCAAATACACATCAACCGATGAGTGGATAAACAAATTACGGTCTATCCAAACAGGGGAATATTACTCAGTAATAAATGGAATGAACAACTGATATATGCAACAACAGAAGATCTCAAAAACATTATACTCAACAAAAGAAGCCAGATAAGACTATATACTCTATGATTCCATTTACATACATGAAACTTTAGGAAAGACAAATCTATTCTCTGGCTATAGAAAGGAGATTGGATTGCCTGGAGTTGAGGGACAGGAACTGACTGAGGGGCACAAGGGAACCTTCTGGACAAAAATGTTTTATATTTGGACATGGTAGTTACACGAGTGTACATTTTGTCAAAACTCATCAAGTATATACTTAAAATGTATACTTTTTATGTGTGTAAAACCTCAAAAATTAGTTGAATTATTTTCAAAAACACTGAAATTTCAAAAATATGAAGCTATATTTCCCTATTTCTTTTCTAAATAGTTTGAAAAACCCAAAAGTTTTCATAGAGATATATAACACAAGGATTTGTCAGGTAACTTTCTAAGCAAATGTGAAATACCTGCTACAACAATCCTTTCTGGAACCTGCATTATCACACTAGCATTTGGAACGCCTTCTTGGAATCCTTGTTCCAGTTCAGCATTTGGTGGTGCTACTTTTAACTTTTCCGGGACCCTCATTCGCTGACTAATACCTTCGGTATATTCCATTTCATACTGAATTCGACTAATTTCCGCCATCTCAGCAGCAGTGGGAGAAGGAAATGCTGCCCCACTCACCCTGTGGAAGAAAAATTTGAAGACAGGGATGACTGAGTGTTAAAATGTCAGTCTCCTCTATGTAGTGAAATTAGAAGACAATACCTTATAGAAAGAGCAAAAGAAAACTTCTCACTTGAAAGAACTGAACACATACAAAGAAAAAAATGAAAGATTAAAGAAAATGTTTTCCTCAACAAAATGTCTTCTTACTTATCAGCTGAAATTGAACCCTGAGGATATTGTTTAGGAACAAAATTTTAAAATTATTATATACTACAACACAAATAAGTACATACATACACACATATTCTCTCTCTGCATAAAAAAGATGCATGCTGCCTACAACTCAAAACTGCCTGAAATAAAATTTAAATTAAAATTTCATCAACTTGAAGGAAAGCAGCTTGAATTTTATAAAAATAAAATCAGAAATTGCCGTCATGCATGAAAAAACAAAATCTTTAAATGATAAAATCAGATTAATATAGCAAATAAGGTTAATTCTGAATTTACTAAAAGAGAGGATGCAGCTCCCTGAAAATCACAGCAAAAAATTAAAACTTCTCATATTCACTAGATATCTAGTGACTGAGATGCAATGAATACCAAATAAAGAAGTTGTATTAATAAATCTTAATGTATGCATTCATTTTCAAAGGGACTGAAAGTTTTACGTTCATTTGTATTAATATCATATTTACATGTATGTCCTTAAAATGCAATAGAAAGGATGTTGCCCCAAAATACAAAATGTTGATAAAAGTGTAAAAGAGCATGGTTAGCCTATGGCGATCAGCTTTAATGCCACTATCTCTCAAACCTATAATACCAGCTCAACTGAATAAAATTTCACTGACCTTCCTAGTGGTGTGTCACTGCTTGTTCTTTTACTCATTTTAATACAGTAAATACACGTATACAATAGCTATTAAAATACTGCTACCCTGTCGTTCAGTTTACTTTACACAACAATTCCCCTACAGATCTGAACTTTTTTTGGAGGTGTACATAACAACACGGACACTGCTTTTCCAGCTGTAAAAAAGAAAGAATAAAAATCAGTATTTCAACAATTCATTTCATATGAAAACTATGAATAAAATTAAATATCTACTTAAAATTATTTTAGACTTGAACATGGCTTGGGGTTTGATCTTAGAAACCAATTTTCAAATCTGCCCTAAACAGAGCCTATTCTATACCTTGAAAATCAGAAACATAATTTTAATCATAATCATTGTTTTATGATCCTTACAAATAAGATAAAAAAGTTTTATCAAATGTATATACAAAAGTGAAGTCAGATTAGAAAAAAGAATAACACTGCTATTAAACTCCTCTAATCATTATATTCCAAAGGGGATACACTAAGTCCAAATAAAAAAATCATGAGAGGAATACAGAAGGCAAAAAGTAAATGCATCTGAGGTAGCCTAAAAATCTGATAGGTAAGTAAAGGATTCTTTAAATGGAAATAAACTTCAAATACCAAATTACATTAAGTTTCTAGCAAAAGAGAATATACAAGAAAGGTAATAAAAAGTTAAAGACAATAGAAATGTCTGTAACATAACTGGGATATTTCCTAAACTTCATGTCAGAGATATATTCTGCACTCTAAGCCCCACTTCACTGAGATGCTTAGGAGAGTTCTTAGAGGTTGCTTAGGGTGCTAAGCCCCAGTAACAGGTTTGATTATGACTGCTAACTAGCTTCTTTTATTCTTTACCAAAATGTCTTTGGGAACATGAATCTTTAAGGCTTTGGCATGCAGATGATTTGAAGGTTAAGAAAACAGAGCCAAAAGGGAAAAATTTTACTCACAAATGTGTACTCACTACTGCTTGCAATTTGGCACTATCTGCTTCTGTGCTTCATATTAAATCTTTTAACTTGCTTCAATGTGCATGTGCTGGATCAAGAGCCACTTTTGTCCCTGGGGAAGAAAAACAGGGACTAACTGAGAAACTATATCATACCACTATTAGGGGATTCACTGTTGGAAATTCTCCAAATGTTAAGACATACAACCTTACATTAAGAAATCAATAAAAGAATAAAGAAAAAATTAACAAGTTTACCATCGATCTTAGTCCCGCAGACAGGGCCCTATGGCTACTCACTAGGTAAGGTAAGACTAACTCTGTCATTGTTTCTGATTTGTATTTAGAAACACATGGGAAATGAAAAACATAAGCATTTAATACTTAAATGTGCATGTACATACATATATACATACACATATATACATATATATTAGGAGGAACCAATGCATCGATTAAATTTTCAATCACTTAAAATGTTTTTAATTTTGAACCAATAATGCATGTACAGGGTAAAAGTACATAAGAATATACAGAGAAAATGAAGTGTTCCGCCCAATCTTATCCTTAATCACCCAGATTCCCACAAGCAACCTTTATAATCAATTTTTGTGCACCTACTAGATAGGAAGCTCTTCTAATACTTGTGTGTATCTGAAGCACAGTAACTCTTATATTCAGATATAACACTGAAAAGAGCTATCTTAAAAAGATTATAGCCTTGGGACGTGATACACTGAAGTTTTTTAAATACACAAGAGAAACAAGTTGCTGGAACCACAGTATCTCCTTCAAATGTGTTGCTCTCTACATTCTGTTCATTGTATTTCAGTCTTATTAACTTTCTACTAGCACATCTCATAGGTCTCACTAGCATGTTTTATTCTATAGCAACATCTTTCGTTATAAAAATCTCTGAGTTTGTAAAAACTCACTGACTTAGAATATAAAGGCAGACACTGAAAAGCCAACTTCTGAAAAAAGCCAAATTCTCATGTGGCTGAACTTCTTAAATTTTAAAAGTAAATGAAAATTTTCTACTATGATTTAACACTGTACTTATTGGGTTTTCTGCTTAAGAAAAGCAATCAAAGTCTAATTTATTTTCCATCATTAGATCATGGCATTTTGGGTAATACCTTTTGGCAAGAAATAAAATACACATCTCATTTGGGGTTAAGATATTAATTCCACAAGTTTTGTCACTAAGAATCTAGTAGGCAACCAGTACATGACTCTGTTATGTAACTAATGAGACAAAATCTCCCTCAGAATCACAGATGATTGCAGATCTCTACTTTCTAAGCCCAGTGGTTTCCAAACATCAGTATCTAACTTACCAATTTCATGAGCTTATTTCCTTCCTTACAAAGTACGTTTACTCTTAGGTACACTTAATTTGTTTTTTTTTTTTTTTTTTGAGTTGGAGTCTCACTCTGTCGCCCAGACTGGAGTGCCGTGGCCGGTCCCGGCCACCGCAGCCTCGACCTGCTGGGCTCCGGTGATCTTTCCGCCTCAGCCTTCCAAGTAGTCGGAATTACAGGCATGCGCTACTACGCCCGGTTGATTTTTTGATTTATTGTAGAGGTGAGGTCTCGCTGCCCAGGTGGGTCTCGAACCCACAGGCTCAGGCAATCCACTCACCTCAGCCTCCCAAAGGCGCAGGATTACAGGCTGAGCCACCGAACCCAGCGGTACACTTAATTTTTAACTCAACTTTTAAACACTAAATACATACATTTTATTTATTTATTTTTTAGAAAGCAGGATTTATTAAGAGGACAGAAAAGCTCCCACAGCAGGAGGGGACCCAAGGAGGTTACCCAATAAATGCATTTTAAAAGGAAATTTTATATCACTACCTTAAACCATGGACTTGATGTATATATACACACATTACAAAAACATACTACTACAAAGAGCCCTTATCCACATACTACTTAGAGTCAAGTCACTATTAATGGTATAGAGTGTACCAGTTTGGGGACACCTGATTCAAATTCAATTTTCTCATTTTTTATATTAGAACACTGGAACCCAGAAAGCCTAGGAAGTCACTTAGATCAAACTGATTGTGGTTGCAAAGATTTTTAGAATTCTCCAATTACAAAAACAAACAAAAAGACAAAACTCCAGTTCTTTATCACTTATTGTGTGGATCTAGTTCAAGGTTTTTTTATAGGCCACCCTGTTTCAGTTCTCTTCCCAAGCCCCTAACCCAACTAACTGTACTTAAAAAGTCACTGCAAACTTTGAAAACTATATATTAGCAAAATTTAAAATAAGGTTATGAACCCACAGAAAAGTTTCAACACCAGGAGGGCGGAAGGACAACAGATAAACCTTGCAATACTAAAAGGAGACTGCTCTATCAGACGGACAGCAAGAGAACACAGTTTCCTTTTGGAAAGAATAGCAAACCAATCCACTAGCATTTGAAACCAAAAAGATAGTGGGTCCCCCAAATAATTGAACTACATGGTAAAAGACTACTAAGTACAACGAAATCATCCTACTTTTTTCTAATTGTTTTTCTTGGGGGATCTCATTAGTCAACGAAATTGAGGCAGAAACAAATGTTTCTCACCCAGGGAGAGAAAACATTCACAATCGTTCTCTAAGTGGGTGAGAGTACTGGATTCAAATGGTTCTATATCTGGGCACAAGGACCCCAAAGCTTTTTTTTCTTTAACTTCTGCAATTAAAAGACATCATCGCTTTGGTTAAGGGTGCTCGACCTCGAGAATGCCCCCCTTCCTCTGTGAGACGCAGCTGGGGGTTTTATTTTGCAATAGAAAGACTCGCCTTCAGATCAAGGTCAGAGAGGCTCGGCGGGACGCGCACCCGAGCTTTCCTCCAGCTTCCCTGCTCCTGGAAGGAACCCAAGGGGCAACTGCCTGCATCCACACCTGAGCGCCAGGATGCTTACAGCGACAGGGACCTCGCTGGCGGCCCACAGTCACCCGCGATGCCACAACCTGGGCTTCCAACAAGGCCTTTCCCTTCGAACGTGGACTTGCCACAAGGCAAAACCCTGCTTTTAACTAGGGCGGGTTTAAGGTCACTTTGTAACATGTTAGGGCCGAGGCCAGGAGGGATGAGTGAAGGCGACCAGCAAAGCTCGGCGTTCAGGCTCACGGGACTCTCCTGCCATCTCCCAAACCACTAACTACTTTCTAGTCGGAAAAGTCCGAAGTAATGCACAAAAGCCGCCGAACCACAAAAGGTGAAGACGTTCGCCAAAAAAAAAAACATTTGCAAGAGAGGGTGCTTCTCTGCCTCGTCTCCTCGGGGTCGGCGGAGGAGGAAAGGCCAGGGTTCAAGGCGAGAGGCCCGGGGGACGGGACTCCGACCAGCACGACACCATGGGCGGATCAGGGCCACCGAGGGTCCTTCCGTCGCCTTCAGGGTCACGGCGGCGGAGCTAGGCCCTGCGAACAGCTCGGACCGCGGGTCGGAAAGACGTCAGCACTCACCCCTGGGCCCACCGGAGGGTCCCCGGCGAGGGCCGCCGCCCGCCGGCTCCCGGGGCGCTCGGGTGGGCGCTCTCAGAGGCCGTTGGCCGAGCGCACCGAGGCGCCCAAGCAAAGCACCGGCAGAGCAGCTCGCCGAGGGCCGGGAGAGACGCGAGAACGGCTAGGGCTGGCCCCTTCCAGGAGCCGTAGCGGAAGCAGGTTCTTGGTCATGTGACACGGGAAAGGGCGGACGTGCGGCTCACGCACAGGAGCGGGGGCCATGAGAAGGCAATACGGAGACATCTTTGTTGTGGGCAAAGAGCGCCGACCGCAGGTAACACGTCTGCCGTACTTCAGTTTGGTTCAAGCTTAGCCTTTGTTAGACTGCGTGATCTTTGAGAACCTAGTGTTTGCAAGGTAAACCCGGCAGGTAGTTAAAATAACTTTTTCAGGACCATCTGCGTCAACATTTCTATGGAATGAAGCCTTAAGAATCCTCATATTAAGCCGGGCGCGGTGGCTCAAGCCTGTAAACCCCGCACTTTGGGAGGCGGAGACGAGAGAATTTTCGGAGCTTAGGGTTCAAGACCAGCCTGAGTATCGTGGTGAGACTTCGTCTCTACAATAAATTTTTAAAAAAAATTAGCCGGGCGTCGTGGCACATGCCTGTGGTTCCAGCTACTTGGAAGGCTGAGTTGGAAGGATCACCTGAGCCCAGCAGGTCAATGCTCCGATGGCTGTGGGCGTGCCACTACATTCCAGTCTGGGCGATTGAGTAAGACTCCCATTCAAAAATTTAAAAAAAAAAGAATCCTCATATTTAACCAGCTCCATGAGTGATTCTTATACACTCCAATTTTCATTACTCTTTAAGTCCTCTAATGATCAGATATTGTCTACCAAGATGAGAATCGCGGAAGATGGGAAGTTACGTTCCATAGTAGTTATGCTCACAATATTGGGATGAACTGAAGCCAGGTAACAGAATACTTTGTATGCCTCAATTTTCACAACCGAACAAAGGTAGACACATGAGTTAAGTACTCCTCTACAATCTGAATATATTCTAGAGTTATTGCCATTCTTCCTGAAAATTTGGGAGGCCTTCTGAATTGCGTTACTGGGCTTAAGATTCTGGTATAGGGAAACTGTCCCCTCTACCCTCTTGAGGTCTTGGGTGGGCCTAAGAAATAAACTGACATGAAACGGACTAGCAGGAGGAAAACATTCAAATTTTATTTAGTAATTTTTATATGCACATTGGAGCCTTCACTAGAGAAATGACCCAAAGAAGCAGAGTTCAAAGCTTATATAATAGATTGGTTAAAAGAGTAGTAAATTATGAAAAAGTGAGAAAACGGTGGTGTTGGGTTACAGCAGTTAATAGTGGAGAAGTGACTAGGAAGATAATGGTTAGTTTAACAAGTTTAGTTTGTACAGATGTCTCTCGGCTTTGTCTTCCTGTCTTTGGTGATAAGAATATCTCCCTTCTTGTAACAGGGAGGCCACCCTTCACATGAGAGTTTTATCTGCTGCAAAGGAAGCAAAAGAATAATCAGAGTACACCTCTGTTTTTTAAAAAGTGTCTTTGGCTTAAAATAATCTTTATACAAAGGTGTCAGATTTGGGGCTGGCATATTCTACGACCCTACAATGACAAATCATCCTTTAAGAATAGGTAGATTTTAGGAATAACCAGTCATTCCGAGTCAACCTTTGGGGGAGGATAGAGATCAAGCTGGGTGAACCATCTATGATTAAAACCTTTGGAAATCAGGTTCTTGCTGTTTCCACTAACCCTTCCACTTCTTAATTACTTGCAATTTGGTTTTTATTTCTGATCTTCCTCAAAAGAAAAACATTTTGAAATAACTTTTACATGAAGGTTGTGATCCAGATACCAAACCTAATGTCCTCCCCCATTATCTTGATCATCTTTTATCTTCCTGTATCATTTGATTTCTGTTCATTTGAATGAGGCAGAGTTGTACCTTAAAGTACCTAACACTTCTGGTAGTAGATTCTTGAAGAAGAAGACATTTTCTCTCCCTTATGTGGAAACTTTGCTCCCTCATTTGTGTGATATACCTGTGTTCATGTTGGGTCTTCCTTCTCTTCTGGCATTAATGTGGACATTCCTAGTTCTGATTTAATATATCATTGACAATCTTTGCAACCACAATTGCCTCAAATCTCATGTGGGAAAGGAGAGTATATAAATCTAAATTAGCACATCATTTAGTCTTGACCTGTTGCACTATTTCTAGTCAATTCTACTTAAGTGCTCCATAGGTGCTTTGATCCCAATAGGGTTTCAAACTCAGTTGTTTTTTCTCAGTGCAGATACCGTCTCCTAAATGTCTTTTTTTCTCCAGTTAATGGCAAGGTTATTTTTTCCAGTCATCAAAGTTCAAAATACTGACATTAGCTTTCACTGTCACTCAAGTACCCAGCAATGGCTAATTAAGGTATCAATTTTAGTGGATTAAATTATATCTAAATAACTTGGTAAAACATTATTTCTGAGTATGCCTTTGAGCGTGTTTCTGTAAGAGATTGGTGTTTGAATCAGGAAACTGAATAAGAAAGATGTGCCCTCACCCAACCTGAGCAGGCACCCTTCAATCAGCTGAAGGTTTGCATAGAACAAAAAGGCAGAGGAAAAATGAATGTGTTCTTTCTCTCTTCTGGAGCTAGGACAACCATATTCTTTTGTCCTTGAACATCAGAACTCCAGATTCTTTGGTATTTGGACTCTGGGACTTGTAGTAGCAACCCCTTATATTCTCAGGCCTTTGAACTTGGCCTGAGCCATGATACTGGTTTTTCTGGTTTTCTGGCTTTCGGACAGTATATCCTGTCTTAGTCTTCACAAAATTGTGTGAGCCAATTCTCTCCCATAGATCTATGTCTGTCTATCCATCCTTCAAATTTGTTTCTGTTTCTCTGACTAATGCATCCCCCAGCATTTAGATTCTCCCTATTCAATGCCAGCCATGTGCTTTATCTGTTCCTACTGCTAGACAGTTACCCCCATCATTTGGGCTGTTTCTCTTTTAACTGGCCTCCTCATCTCCAGGCTTTTTTCTCTAGTTCTTCCTAGACAGTGAATCTACACAGAACTTATTTTTTTACAAATTGTGACATCCCAAATATATTTATTTATTTGTTATTTATTTATTTATTTATTGAGTCTGGGTCTCATTCTGTCATCCAGGCTGGAGTGCAGTGTCATGCTCATGGCTTACCACAGCCTTGACCTTTTGGACTCAATCCTTCTGCTTCAGCTTCTTAAGTAGCTGGGACTACAGGCGTGCACCACCATGCCCAACTTATTTTTTTATTTTTGTAGAGACAAGGTCTCCCTATGTTCCCTAGGCTGGTCTTGAACTCCTGGGCTCAAGTAATCCTCTTGCCTTGGCTTCCTAAAGTGCTGAGATTATAGGCATGAGCCATCATGTCCTGTGACATCCCAAATATAAAGCCTCAGGTTTAAGATAAAATTGATGATTTATAGTTACCTACAAAATCCAAAAGTTTGTAACAGCAATCTTACAATTTTTAAAAACACTTGAAACTATGAAATAGCCTGGCAAGTACACAAGTACAGTGTGTTAAATACTGGATCTTCCAGGTTATTGTTTGTATCAGTGGTCCTCAACCCCCCCAGGCTACTGACCATATGAGTCTTTGGCTTGTTAGGAAACAGGCCACACAGCAGGAGATCTAGCTTGCATACTCCTTATGAGAATCTAATACCTGATGATCCACTCCACTCCCCACCCCTAAGTCTGTGGGAAAATTGTCTCCCATGCAACCAGTTCCTGATGACAGAAAAGTTGAGGATGCTGGTTTATCTGATAATTCCACTCTTTCGCTTAAAATCTTCACCACATCTGTAGTGGCAATCAAGAAAGAATGAGTCAACTTGGTATTCTAAACCCTACCTAATATGGCTTTAACTTACTTCCACAATGTGACTTTACCACTGTGTGTATGATGTGTATAAATATATATTGTACATTCTTGGCCATTAATTGTCCCCTGAGATTGCGTCATTCTTAACTACTGCTTAGCATTATCCATACTGTTCCTGCCACCGGGAATGCCACTTTGCTTCTGATCATGGTCTGCTTTTTGAAATCCCAACTGTCCTTAAAGGACCACTTAAAGTGTCCTGAGACCTCCAACTTTTGAGCCACTAATTATTGTCTCTCAGAGCTCTTACCATGTTCTGTCTGATATTGTAATTATCCATGTATTTGTCTTATTTTCATTTACCAGATTGTAAATTCTGTGTTTGATACCAAGATCTATATCTTACTCATCTGAGTATATGCTTTGGAGCCAAGCATTGAGCTCTTGGATATAAAGTAACAAGACCTATTTCCTTGTTTGACTCATAAACTGGAATTGAAGATAATTCCAAAGCAGTAGTTCTTCCCACTCCCCATAAAGCAATAGTTCTAAAACAGATTTTGAGCAGTCAGCATTTTTAGAACAATCACAGAGACTATAAAATCCTAGGAACAATCATATTTGTCTGAATGTTTAAATTTAGCCTGGTTATTCAAAATAAATTTTTCCTGTGTTTGGTAATTTACAACAGGCAGAGCTGGGATTTGAGTGAGATGAGATAGGTGCCTAGGGGCACAAATTGAAGGAGGCACTCTCTATTCTGTTAGTTCCCTGCCAGTAGGTGGCTAAGACTCCATCAGGGACTGATCAACATTTTTTTTTCCTTTCCAAACAAACCTATAAGTAGGAAGAAAGTGAATGTGCTCAAACATAGTATTCATTCTTCTACTCACCCACAGTAAAAATGAGTTTATAAAAATGGATTAGTATACTTTTTTTCTCAAAGTGTTTTCCAATTAGAATACTTTGGCCCAATTCCGAGACTATTTCTAAAATATTTATGTCAACAACAATTTTCTTGGTCTTCTTAGAATTATCATCCAGATCACTGTTTATTCATTAAATTTATTGCCTTGATTATATCTTTATTGTCATTTAACACATCTTGAGAGTTCCTTCCCTGTGAGATTTTATATTTTGTATACTAAAAGCATTTTTCTTTACCAACGCTCTACATTTGAAATTTTATGCATTTTTTGCTTGAATAAGGAATATTTATATTATAAATGGGAAAAATTTTTCAAAATATAGGATTCATAAAAATAAAAAAATTCACAAAAAACTAAAAAAAACTACTTTAATTTTAAAAATGCTAATTAACAGTGACAAATGTGGCCAGGCTTGGTGGCTCAACCTGTAATCCCAGCACTTTGGGAGGCCAAGGCGAGCAGATTGTCTGAGCCCACGGGTTTGAGACCAGCCCCGGGCAACTTCGTGAGACCTTATCTCTACCATAAAAAAATAAAAAAATCAGCTGGGCGTGGTATTACACACCTTTAGTTCCAGTTACTTGAAAAGCTGAGGTGGAAGGATTGCCGGAGCCCAGCAGCTCGATGCTAGGTGGCTGTGAGTGTGCCATTGTACTTCGGCCAGGGCAATGGAGTAACTGCAACTTATACACACACACACACACACACACACACACACAAAAGTGACAAATGTTCACCGTCACTGATAATGGGCAAAATTTTAAAATTAAAACAAGATAAGCAAAGATGTAAAAGAATGGCAATATTCAGTATTGGCAAAGGTATAGGAAATGAGTGTTTTTTATTACATTGTTGATGCAGCTGAAAATTCTAACAACCATTCTGGAAAGTTTTTTGTTTTGTTTTGTTTTGTTTTGTTTGAGTCAGGGTCTCAGTCTGTCACCCAGGCTGCAGTGGCACAATCATGGCTCACTGCAGCCTTAACCTCCTGGACTCAGGCAATTCTTCCGCTTCAGCCTCCTGAGTAGCTAGGACTACAGGTACTCACTACCTCACCCAGCTAATTTTTAAATTTTTTGTAGAGACTAGGTCTTGCTGTGTTGCCCAGACTGGTTGAACTCCTGGTCTCAAGCTTCCCAAGTGCTGGGATTATGGGTATAAGCCACTCTGCTCAGCCTAGAGAGCATTTCTGTGTATATATCAAAAGCCTAAGATTGTGTGAGTTCTTTAACTGTACAGTTTTCCTTCGAGAGACTGATTCTGAAGAAATTGGACAAACACGAAATGACATAGGTACAATATGTCTCTAATAAAATGAAATTAAGTGTCCATCAATTGGGGATTCATTGACTTGTGTTATAAACCTATAAAAAAGCTATGGTGCACATGACGATTAATTATTTTTAATTACTTATAATTGAGTATGTGAAAATATGTCCACAATATATTAAGTTAAAAAAAAGCTGGTAACAAAACAGCATGATTTTATCTCATTTTTGTTTAAAAATGTATTTATTGGACAAAAATGTGGAAGCGTATATACCCTTATTTAATAGTTATCTTGGGTGGGGGGTGAGGCAATTTTTAGATTGTTCCTCATAACTTCTGTATTTTCTATTTTTTTTTACAAGTAACAGTTATTATTTTTACAATCCCCAAATAATTTATTTCCATTTTGAAAAAAAAAAAACACCAGATACAATTTTAAAAATTTTATTCTTGGCAATACAATAAAATAATATTTTAGATATAATTACAGAAATATTAGTACATTAAAATATTATAATCTTGTCAGGATATAACAATATAAAATATTCAATATATTTTAAATATATTTCATTTGGTTATAGAGTAAACATTAAATTAAGTTTAGTAGTAGTAAGTTACATTTGGTACATAGAAAATCTTTGTAAGTTAGCCATAAAATTCAATTGTAAGCATTATTTTAATACTTTTATAAATAAGTTACTTAATAATGTTTATCTTGCAGAAAGAAATACCTCTGAGAAATCTGTTATTTTAGCACACTGTGAAATTCCAAAGTGGAAGCCTCAAATTTTAAAGAAACAAATTATTTACATTTTATCTATAATGTTAAATCTTCACAATTTTATAAGCTACTCATAGTTAGCTGGAAAATAATGCACATGGGCTGTAATTTGGTGCCAAAGCACTTGCAAGTAAAGTCTTAAAAGTGACTGAACAACTAACTGTTCATATGGCTTCATTGGAATTTAAGGTTTTAGTATCATTCGTCTTCCTCAGAAGTTAAATACTGGTAAGAGGGCAAGAGAAGATGGAGACCTCGGGACGAACCAAGGCCAGTCGTTTGACATTAGCACCAGTCTAGAGCTTTTACTTAAGAGTAAAAGTAAGTTACCTTAAGATCATCTGTGATTTTGAACTTTAAAAAGAGGCAAGGTAGGAGTGATCATAGCCAGCCATACTTGGTAACTGCCTGTAGAGTTGATTCTTGGGTGTTTGCCTAAAGCAGTTCTTTTCAGTCTACAGAATCATGTGGAGGGCTTGTTTTTTGTTTTGTTAGAGACAGTTTTTCATTGTCACCCAGGCTGGAGTGCAGTGGCACGCTCACTGTAGTCTCCAACTCAGGGCCAAGAGATCTTACTGCCTCAGCCTCACTAGGATTTACAGGTGTGAGCCACCACGCCCAGCTAAGGCTTGTTAAAACAGAATTTTTTCCCCCGCCCCTAGAGTTTCTGCTTCTGTAGGTGTGAAGTGGACTCTAGAAATTGCGTTTGTAACAAGTTTCCAGATTATGTTGATGCTACTCTTCCAGGGACCACACTTTGAAAACTGCTGGTCTATGGAGGGTTTGTGGAGCTCAGCCAGCCCTGTATGCCACTCTAGTACATTTGGGACAACAGGACATTTTTGAAGCAGAAAAGGCTTAATATTAGGTAATTTAAATAAATTAGTCTAATAAAATGCTGCACATCCTACTTTAGATGCGAACATGGCTTGACAGCAATTGCCTGAGCTGTGAAGAATGTAAACCATGACCACAGTCTGTGCTGTCATCTAGGGTCATATTTTCACCTACAAATCAATTGAGATGGAAATAGCCTGAATTTAAATATCAGCACCACTGACTCCACCTTGGTGGATCAAGAAGCATCTTCAGAGCTTTGTCTCATGATGCCTGGCCTCTAAGACTTGTTAAGTCATGCTATCATCAAGAATAAGGGGTTTTTAACCCCTTATTACAAAACAGTAGCTCTTTGTTTTTTTGACATTGTTCATATCTTAACTTCCATGATGGCTAAGAGAAGCTAGAGGTTCTGGGCTTTCCCTGGGCATAGATCTTATTTTTAAGTGTTTACTCAGCTTAAATTATGATGATGAACTATTATATAAGTGAAAAGGAACAAAAAGTGGGGGAGGGAACCAGCTCATTTATATGAGATGCTTGACAGAGCAATAAATTACCTTTCTGAAATATTAGATCTAAAATAAGTTTCTTTTTCTCTTAGCATCTCCATAATTTAGCACAGGGCCTGGGACTTGCTTGGTGCTGAATAAAATGTTTGTTAAGTTGAATTAAGTAACCTTAGGAATGTACCAACACATTGAAAAGCAAGTTTTAAGACATACAACTATCAAATTATACAATTTGTACATTAAGATTTTTAAACAACGGAGTCTGTCAATACGGTTTGTAAGAATACATAACATAAAGAACATGTTTTTACAGAGGAAGAATTTGAGAAGCAACAAAGGAATATAATCTGTAAAACCCAAGTGATGACATATTTAGAGGAAATAAAAAATATTCTGAGCCAGTAAGTGAACACGTATCATAAATTCTTTCATGGATTATTGAATTACTCCATTACATTAAGTATGCAACAACATTTATAGGGACAAAGATGATGTGCACATCTCATAAGTAGTGCCCTTGTTATTTGTATAGGTGTGCTGGTAAAAAAGAAGTTAAAGTTAGACACATTTCATAGTATGTGTGTAAAAAAATCCTACTGAAATCAATTCACAAAGGGGGAAATTTTTATGTATTTTGATTACAAGTAGGCTTTATAGCTGTGGTGAAATGAAATCAATAAACAAAAAATTCTTACAAAAATATAAAAGAAAACCATATAGTATTTCCAGGGCTATTATGGTTCCATACAGGGAACCCCTTTTTGCCCTTAGCCTTGGGTGTGTTTGAAAGAGTCCTGAAAAATCCATGAATCTCAATTCAATTCTGTGTCCCCCGAGACCTTAGGTACCTCAACAGGTCTGGAAGTCCAGGGTTCCACATGTCTCCACTTCCTCTCTACCCAGGGTCTAAAGTTTCAGGAAGGGGTGGCCAGGCAACCTAAGACTGATTTGGCCTCCCTGAGACTCAAAGACAGAAAGAGAAGAGGACAAATGTTGAGAATCCAGTGGACCAAACATTTCCCAACTTCTAGCATTCAAACTTTATACAATTACAGTTGGGATGGTATGTTGGATACAAGTGGAATACGTTTTAAGTGATATTTTGTGACAAGTTGCTGCCCTGCCCTCACAGAACTTTGAAACAGCCCAGATTCAGAGATCAACATCACAGAACCAACTTAAAATAAATGCTTTGTTGTGTGGGGAAACAAATTGAAACTTTGTACTAAACCACCATGGAGTTATATTGTTTGGTTAGAGAAAAATACCTACATAAAAGCATGCTCTGAGTCATTACTTTGTTCTTTAGGATGAAAAAATAGCAGTTCTGCTTTCTTCCATTTCTTCAATGTCTTTTCTTCATGCACACCTGACAGCGACTTATTATTTTTTCTAATTCCCCAGCTTTCACAGTTGATGGAATAGGTTTTCTGAAATAAAAAACAACCCCAAAAGTCTTGTTGGTTTATAGATTAAAAGGAAATCCTTGCTGAGTTTGAGTTTTATTAATGGATATTGTACATGATTTTAAAATTTATTACAGGGATATCTCTTTACAGATATATAGGTTGGCATTTTATAATTTTCGTCATATTTTGGCAGTACTAAAGAAACATAGGCCTTGATGAAAACTTACAAATCATCTTTTTTGTAATAAAACCTTCCCCACCCTTTAAATAATCTACATTATTCATAAATCTTCCAATATAGTAAACTAAGATTAGCAAATCATTTAGTGGTTTTACTCAGTATTTTACTGTAAATGTTCATGTAAATATTAAATATATTTAGTGATGACAAAACATATTTTGTCTTTATTGGTACAGTAGTACAAAATCATGGCTACTCATTGACTCAAGAACATTTGTAAACTGGGAGTGCTAAGCTAAACAGAATTTTCTTGGCATGGGGACACTTTAAAGATGTGAGCAGATCAACACATAGGTAAAGAAGAGCTAAGATAGGCTGCCTTTGATTAATTATGCATTTGAGTCATCAGATTAAGTTGGCCAATGAATAGTTACTTACCTAAACATTCTTTCTGGGCTTAATGAAGCCAACCAGAAACTGTAGGAATTTGAATAGTAGTTGCAGGTTCCTCTTCCATGACATTCTATAAATGGACTGGCTCGGAATTCTTTCAGGCAGGAGCCAGGGGATGCCAGTGCTTGTCCAGCACCTTCAGAACCTGCACTTGTGAACTAGCACCAAAAAAAAAAGGCTGAATAAAAACTGTCCGGTAGGGTTCAGATTTTCAATTTCTATTTTTTTTCAATATAAGACAATATGAAAAGGGGGAAAAGTGCAGAAAACATGAATTAAACCTTCTATACTTCTTTATCTAGATTTGCTAATACTCTAGGTATTTTCCAAGCTGAGGTATAGTCCTTAAAAAGCAAGTAAAAACTGCTCCTTCTGTCTGGAGTGCGCCTTGCTCCAGGTCTGACTCTTGGTCTTCTGGTGTCTGCTTAAATGTAACCTCAGAAAGGTTTTCCTTGACCCCCCATCCTTGTCATAGTCTCTCACCTTATCTTGCCTTATTTCCTTTATAGTACCTGAACACTTACTACTATTATTACCATTATCTTCTTGCTGATTGTCTATTTTTCTTGTTAGGATATAAGAAGGGATGTTGTTTACTGGTATCCTTAGTGCCTACAACAGTTATGGCACATATTCAGTAAATACCTGTCACATTAATGATTGAATGAATGGACAACTATGAGTTAAGAAGGAGGAGTAATATATCATAAATGATGCTACACAGGATAGAAATAACCATATTTGTGCAGCTATCAGAATTGCAGATGGCCAGTCCATAGAATTCCTCATTTAGTATTTACATCCAGGAGATTTTTCTTTAATCTTTCTTTCTTTACTTTCTTTTTTTTTTTTTGAGTTGGAGTCTCACTCTGTCACCCAGACTGGAGGGCAGTGGCCGCTCCCAGCCACCGCAGCCTCGACCCGCTGGGCTCTGGCGATCCTTCCACCTCAGCCTTCTGAGTAGCCGGAATTATAGGCGAGCGCTACCACGCCCAGCTGATTTTTTGATTTATTGTAGAGATGAGGTCTCGCTGCCCAAGTGGGTCTCGAACCCCGGGC